>NW_006160006.1:4443994-4446494 GCF_000334495.1 Tupaia belangeri chinensis | reverse complement strand
AGAGGGAGAGAGAGAGAGAGGGAGAGAGAGAGAGAGAGAGGGAGAGAGAGAGAGAGAGAGGGAGAGAGGGAGAGAGAGAGAGGGAGGGAGAGAGAGAGGGAGAGAGGGGACCAACAGGGTCTTGATGCTGCAATCCCAGCTTGAGCCAGGCCCAGAACAGGGATGCACACGTGCCCAGTGACACAGGGAGGTCTCCAGATGAAGCCCATGTGGTCTCCTTTGCAGAGTGTCACATTTGCCCGCCGAGCCACCATGCAGCCCCTGTTATGGACTCCACCCTGATGAGCTCATTCCAGTCACTCCTGTCAGTTCCGGCTCTCAACACAGTATTTGGATTACGTTCCCCCCCCCTTAATACCTTCACGACACAATCCAACTTCAGCACATGAATTGGGGGGCGCGCATCAAACCATGGCAGAGAAGAAAAGTCTTACGAAAACAACTCATTTACACTACATTTCATATTTACCTGCGAGAGACCTGCAGGGCTGTCCTTTGTTTCTTCGCGTGGATTCAAATGACCACGTAGGGTCCTTCCGGTGCAGCCTGAAGACCCCCTTCAGTACTGCTTACAGGCTGAGCTTCCAATGAGTCTGCACTCGCCGTTTCTCTCCATTGGTGAAGAGTTCACTGAGTGGGAGATTCTTGGCTGCAGAACTTTTCTTTCAGTCCTTTCGAGATGGCATTCCTCAGTCTCTGGTCCCCGCCAGGAGCCATCTGTTGACCTTTTGCAGATTCATTGCACGTGATGAGTCATTTTTTCTTTTGTTGTTTTTAAGACTTTTTAAAATGGTCTTTAATTTGTCAATTTGACTCTGACGTGTCCAGCTGACTCTCTGACTTGACTTTACATGGAGTTAGCTGAGCTTCTCGGATGTCTACGTTCATGTTTTCATCGAACTTGGCAAGGTTTTGGCCACTCTTTCGTCCGGCAGTTTTTGTCCCCTTCTCGTTCTCTTCTGTGGTGACACTGTTATGTCTAGTTAGTATTCTTGGTGGTGCCACATAGTTTTCTGAAGCTCTGGGTTTTTCCTTTGTTTTGTCGATTACTGAGGACAGAAATTCTCTATTGACATGTCTTCAAGACAGGTCATTCTTCTGCCAACTCAAATACGTTATTAATCTCCTGCAGTGAATTTTTCATTTCAGTTGTGATTTTTTCAACTCCACAGTGTCCGTTTGATTTTTTTATATTACTATTTCTAACTCTTTATTGATATTCTTTTGGGTTGTTGGAAAAGTCATGATACATGTTTGCACAGAAAAACATGAAAAAAATACACCATGACTTTTCAACAACCCAGTGTATCTGGTGAGAATTATTTCACTCCGTTCATCCTTCAGTCATAGTGTCTTTTAGTTCTGACTGTATTTACAATAGCTGCTGCCAAGTCCTTATCTGAAGTACAACATCTGGGTCTCCTCGGGAACACTGGCAGTTTGCTGCCTAAATGTACACGCCCTACTTTCCCGTCTCATAATTTTGGGTTGGAAACTGGACATTTTACATATTATATTGCAATAACTCTGACACCATGTCTTTTTCCCATCCTCGGGGTTTGTCGTCGTTGTCATAGTTGCTATTGTTTTTCTTGTTGCTGCTTCTTTTTTGGATGACTTGACCAGACTCATTTTGTAGATTCTGTATTACCTACACTAAGTCCCCTGCTGGCACTTTTTAAATTCTCTTATTATGATTATTTTTAAACCTGGATTCTTATGCATTTATCCCTAGGTCATTCTTGTTTTCGTAGAAGAGGTGAGAAGAGGTCCTTAAATGTCTACCTGCATGTCTACAGCCTTTGCCCAGGGACTCTGCAAGAAGGCAGGCCTTCACACTGTGGGAGGCTTATGAGGCAGGCCCATCTTTCCCTCTGTCTCCTATGAGGTCTCAGGCATAGACACAGGTGAGGGACCAGGACTTCCTTCTAGTCCATATCTTTCCTCGGCATGCACAGTTCTGCATGTAAGAGCAGTCTTCTCTATCCCAGGGCTTTACTGGACCTTGCCCAAGTTCCCTGTGGTGTTCTAGTTCTCCAGGTCTTCCTCTTAAATGTTGTACCAGACCCTTATTTCCCCCATCTAAATCACAATCGTAGGCAGCTTAGTGACTGCCAGCAAACTGCTGTTACTTTCAGACTGCTATTCCCTGGGGTTAGGGCTCTTGGCACTGGGGTGAACTCTGAATCAAGCCAATAGCCACAACACCCTGGGAAAGAAGATTTCCCAAGAAGCTGCTGCTACAGAAAACATCTTGACTGTGCTTTGGGGATGCATTTGTCAACATGACAGTGTTCATAACCATAGCAGGGTCCTGAGGCCAAAGCCCTTGAAAACTACAGGACTAGATCAGTTGGCTAAAACACAACAAGGCAGGCTGTTACATTTTTTCTTTTTGATAATAGCCATTCTGACTAGGGTGCTGGCTAGGGTGCAGAGAAAGGGGGACTTTCACACACTGCCAGTGGGAGGGCAAAGCAGTGTGGGAGCCCTTCAGAAA
>NW_006160006.1:4422490-4439990 GCF_000334495.1 Tupaia belangeri chinensis | reverse complement strand
AAGGGCTTGCTTTGAACACTTGTCAGTCAAGCTCGCCTTGCCTAGCTGCAACTTTTTTTTTTTTAATTTTCAAATATTTAAAAAAATTTTTTTTGATAAATCACCCCCCCCCCAGGGCAGGGGATGACCATGCCACAATCCCTTCTCCTCCATTCTCCTCTCAGGACCCCAGGCACACATGCACATGCACCCAGTGTGACCTTGAAGTGGCTGAGTCTGAGGCTCAAACCAGGGCTGGCTGTGTGGTAGTCCGGCACCCCAACCACCACACCACCTGCTGGCCCCGCCGGTTTTTTGTTTTTTTTTAATGAGAGAGTGAGTGAGAGTGTGTATGTGTGTGCATGTGTGATAGAGAGAGGGAGGGAGAGAGAGAGGTATTTTTAATAGAGTCTCACCGTTTCAAGCCCCTGCCCAAACACCCAGTAGCTGAGAGTTCAAGTGTGCACCGCCGACCTGCCCTGCTGTGGTTGGCTGGGGATTGGAACCTGGGCTTCTCGTGTGACCCCAGCCCCGGCAGCTATACACTATACACTACTACTCGGCCACCCTGGCTTTTGTTTTTTTTAGAGGTTTTTGCCATAGGGCGTGTGCATCCCCAGAAAGACAGAGAGACAGAAAGCGAGAAATCACCCACCCCCCCCCAGGGGGGGGGGATGGCCATACCGCAATCCCTTCTCCTCCATTCTCTCAGGATCTTGGGCACGCATGCACACATGCCTGAAGTCAGTTTAAGCCACTGGGTCTGGGACTCGAAACGTGGTCAACTACATGGGAGTGCAGCAACACTGCCATTACGCCAATTGCTGGTCCCCACCCTGGCTTATTTTCAACAACTGCATGTCAACCTGCATGGTATTACCTGCCATGAGCATTCACCAGTGTTTATCTAACAGTGCCTTTATAGTTTCTGAAAAGAATCAGCTCTACTGTTTAAAAAGTGCAGATTAAGGCTTTAAAAAAAAAACTGCTACAAATTCTGAAGAGTGATTCCAACAGCAGTTCCCAAATGCTTTGTGCCACAAGTTTCCTGTGTTTGCTTTCTAAGGGAGAATTCCCGTGGGAGCGTAAATTTCCATAAACTTAATCACTTTTTCTAGAAAGTTTGCCACACTAAAGGAAAAACTAGTAGAAAAATAAACAGAAAACACTTTCATTTATTTCATTACTATTGTTGGGACCAGCAGGTGGCATGGTGGCTAAGTCCCTGGACTCCCACATGGCGGACGGAGGTTCAGGTCTCAGACCTGGTGGCCTGTTTTCTCACTTTCCCTCCCTCTCGCTCTCTGATAAATGCTTGTGTCCTATTTCATTATTACTGCCATTTCTGTTCCTGTGACATTTTCGTGTTTGCCGGAACCAGGTGCCTGCGCCCCTGCCCCTCCCCACACGAGGACGTGGCATTAGCGAATGATGGACCCACACCCAGCGGCAGGCGAGCTCGCGGCCGACGTGGACACCCGTCGCTCCACATCTGTTCCGTCTGATTCAAGTTAAACCTGCTTTACTTGCTAATTTTTAAGTTGGTTTATTTCTTCTATGAGCAAGAGAGAGAGAAAGAGAAACAGCCCCCCTAGCAGAGCCCTGAGCTGCAGCAGCCCCGGACTCTGCCAGCCCCAGTTCATAGGGCACTCAGGAGGCCTCGGGACTTGAACCAGGAGCCATCCAGGGTAGGACTGCCTCTCAGAGCATCGCATTTTACTGCAGTGCCATCACCTGGCTTCCTACTTATTAATTAGTGTAAATGTTAACAGCCTCTTTACTCACCAAACATCTCTCCTATGCTGGAACTTACTTCCCAATATGGAAAAATTTTAACCTGGATTTTCCCCCAAGAAGCATTTCTATAATAAGTAAGAAAAATAAAATATGTCCACATATGTGTACAGGATAAGGTACGAACATCTAACTGCTACGGGAGAGGTGCCCGGGCGGGGGTGGTATCGATTCCACTGTATCGTGTCAGAGCGGGTCACCGCCCTTTCTGGAGCGGGGGCAACAAAGCCCCGTCCCCAGACTGCACAGACGTTGACCTTGACAGGGACAGTGGTAAGGCGTGCTCAGTACCTGTTTACAGAGTCCACCAAATGTCATCAGGGTCCCTAGAAAACCCCTCTATGTGCATATTAGCAAAACAAGCGATACTGATCTAGGTGTCTGAATAACAGGGTAGCACAGGGTACTATATGAAATTGCTCTTTTATGCTGAAGTTTATTTAATTTATGAAAGAGAGACCCCTCTTTAATAGGGACCCCTCCACCCAGGCCTTGACCCCTTCAGATCACAGGCATGCCTGGAGCCACTGCCAGAGTGTTTGGGCTGACCTGGGAATTGAACTAATGGCTTTCCCATACGGCTCCCATGTTGCACGGGACCCTACGGCCTATGCCACGGCAGCTGAGCCCTACAATTGCTCTCGTATAGTAAGTTGCTTTCTCTTTTTTCGGTTCACTAAAATTTTATTTATGGGCTTAATTCTAATTAAGTTCTCTGGAACCTTGGGCACTTACCCAAACTTATTTTCTTAAATGTACCAATGATTTAAAAAGGTAATTTTTTTGCTTGAATTATCTAGAATGTCTGACTTCGTGGACCCACATCATAAATAAATTCTTAATTTGGCACCATTTCATCCTGGATAGAAAGCTAATGATTTAAAGTCTATTTTCTAAGTCTGTTCATTTATTTCTCCCATGGGAAAGACAGAGAGGAGGAAGGACAGAGAGACTCAGAAACACCCCAGCAGGGTCTTCAAGGCACCAGCCACCCCCAGCCTCAGCCAGCCAGGATCACGGCCACGCATGTCCACACCCAGGGGCTGGACCTGCAGCCTTTTATTAAAGAGAGATCTTTGCTATAGGACTCATGCACTCACCAGAGAGACAGAGAGACAAAAATAAGACATCACCCCCCACCCCTACCCCCCCACTGCCACCACCACCCCTGGGGGAGATGGCCATCCCACAATCCCTTCTTTGCCATTCTCTCTGGATTTGGGGCAGTCATGCACACACCCAGTATGAGTTTTGGGCCACCAGGTCTGGGACTCGAACTGCAGTCGACTATATGGGAGTCCGGCAGCATAATCATTACACCGTCTGCTGGGTCCCAACATATGCCAACTTTTGAGCAAACAAAGAAAACAGGAAAACCATAAAGAGTATTTGGGGCTGGCCCCATAGCATGGCAACTAAGTGCTGGGCAAAGAAAGCCAGACCCCGACAGCCCACACGGTTCAAACCCTAGAACGCTGGCGATGCATACGTGTGGGCCCAGATCCTAACGTGGGGTACAGACATGGAGGGAAAACAGCTGAAGCATGACCACGCCCCATTGGGGGGGTGCGTTCTCTCTCACTTTTTCTCTCCCTCTTTCTCTTTCTCTGTCACTAGTACATGCACCCATAGCAAGGGGAAAAAAAGCCAAAAATTAAATGTTTGAGAGAAGTAAGGAAAAAAGGATTATGTCACTCCGATTCCAACAAACTTATTTCCAGTAAAACTGAATCTAAAATATGAGCCTAAGAATTATGCTATTCACTTTTTTCATAAATATAGAGAGAGCCAAGTGTGAGACACTGTGGAAGATGGCGTAGGGAGAGCGAGGAAGAATGCAAGAAGTAGAACGAAACTGTTGTGTCCTACGAACAGACATGCTTTAACTGCGGTTACAGAACTCTCCCTGAGCTAGTCTTGAATGCACAGGATTCCTCGGTGCTGGTCACCAACACAGTCATCATCAGGGTAGACCTTGATCACAGGGTGACCAGATGGAAGGACGTGCCAGGGTCCACCCTGTGCTGGGTTCTGTGAGCCTCCACTTACGTAGCCAGTCAGGTTTCTCCCACCAGCTTAGAAGCGAGAACACGAAAGAGCTTCATAATATTGCTAATGTTCTCTTCCAAAAAGGAACTGAAAAGCTCTTTGCCTAATAGTGAATTTTTTAAAGTCCCAGGAAGTCTTGTGATTGGTCCAAATTGCGGCAGCTGTTCATCTTCAGACAAACCATAGCAGCCAGGGACGCAGCGAGCGGAAGGGGCCGGCGGGGTCAGATGTACACCTGGATCATTGCTTCGGACGTGGCACCGCCCTCAGGGTCACGTGGGGGAGCAGCAGTGATGTGTGTCCACGGAGGAAGGGGCGGGAGTCTGACGGCCAGCAGGTGTCCCCACGCTGTCCTCAGATGGTACAAGGACAGAGTCGCTGCATGACAGCACCTGCCGCTTTGTTTCAGATAGAGCCTCTTAGGCTGCCCATCGCTTTTCCGATACAAAATCTGCTTTGAGGACAGCCAAGGACGCAATATTTCAGAAATGGGAACAAAGGGAATCACGTCCGAGGTGTGGAGACCAATGAGAACGTCCCACTGGAGACTGCTGACCTGTTTGCACCCAGTGAAATAATTAACGCTTCCTCGAGACACCCACTCTGACGGTTCACCACGCCCTGCCGCACCTGCTATGTATGATCCGAGTTCTCAGAGCACGGCAGCCACAAACCAAATGAAAGGTTTTCATACAATAAAAACACAATACTCATAAATTAAGAAGACAGACGTTGTGGTATCCAACACGGCCCAATAATTTTCCCTGCATTATGTTCCAGGAAGTCAACAACACTTCAAAAGAAACGTGGCATCGCCTGCAGAGGCTGGAACAGCTGCCTCCACAGCGCTGCTTCCAGTTGATTCAATCTGCCTTCAGGGCAAGATGTCTAACGCGTGTCCCTCGCCCACTGAGCGCCAGCACTGTCTGAGAGGCCATCTCTGTGCACACAGTCTCACGTGGGGTCGAGAGCTTGCCACAGTCCCCCTGCGGGCTGTGTTCTCCTCACAGAAAGTGGCCCAGACTTGGAATGAGCAGGTGCCCAGCACTGCGCTCCTGCTTCTGAGCTGTTCACACGTGTGCTGCTTCCTCCTGCGTGATGCCCACACGTGCACCACCTTCACTGCATGCTCAAAGCAGGAGCAGGAGTCCCAACCCATGCTCAAGGGTTGTGGGAGTCCAGCTCCCACATCCAGTAGTGACTGGTCTTAGCCATACTCACAGAACCTGCAGAAAATCCGCAGCCTTCCCGTCCCGTGTTTTGTGAGGATTCTGCAGTCTATACCATCGATTGAAGACAAATCCCTAGAAGGTAGTGCAAGCGACTTGGGCATCTTTTCATTTCCCAGCACAGATCCTACTGAAGAGCAAGCACTTGATCGGTGTGCTCCCTGGGTGAAGAAGTGAACGGCACTCCCAGCCAGGAAGAGAGCACGGCGTACAGGCTGAGGACGGGTTTTCGCGGTGGAGTTTCAACTACTCTCCATGTTTAAGATTAAATGTGCACCATATTACACAACATAATGGCAGCTACTATTCATTCTCTCAGCCATCGCCTTTACCACTCACAAGAAGGACAGACAGCTATTTCAGGAATCCTGAGAAAGACAGGAATGGCTTCCACGCAAGTGACACACCTTCGACAACAAAACGAACTGCCCAACTACACGCCCGGCATGAGAAGAAACGGAATGCACTACACGCACCACAAAACAGCAGTCAGTCAACGAGGAACCGGTGTGCAACAGGGGCAACAGGCTCCCCTACGGCGCAGGCGTGTGGGAGGCACTACCCTCGAGGGGTACGTGAGCACACTCTGCGACGTTCACACAACATCCACACCATGGGATCATGAAATGGTATCGACGTACTTCTCACATGTCCACATCGTTAAGCGATGCGTGACTATATGCACACACATCCTGACACAGAGACACTGGCTCTGAGAGATAAGCCAACAGAGACGCAGAACAAGGGAGAGATGGAGACAACAGGAGAGATCAGGAAACGCAATGACCATGTGGAAGCAGCTGGGATGATAATTCTGCTAAGGCCATGACGCCACAAGGGAGATGCAAAAGAGGCTCTAAGGACCAGGTCACAAGAGCTGTGACACTCCGAGAGGTGACTGAACGAGAACCACCAGTGAGGAGAGATAACAAACACTTCCCGCCATCTGATGCGGCTAGAAGAATCAAGAGCTAGGCACCAGAGTTTAGGTAGAGAAAGGCCTTTGTTCAAAGCAGGGAGCGCCACTGTGAAGCTGGGAGGCGAAGGACAGCCTCAGGTCCATCCTCCTAGCTACCCGAAGACCACGGGGTTTTAAAGCTGAAACAAGGGGTGGGCGGGGAGCAGTGAGGGAGTAGCCCACAGTCTTGACTCTGGATCACCCTGCAAGCTGCTTCTCTGCAGACAGCGCGGTTTCGTTTTCGTCTTGTTGTTGTTTTTCCTTCTGTTTCTTCTGGCTTTTGTAAGGCAAACTCACAAATTACACTTTTTTCCTGCAGAGATGAAAAACAAGGCAGCACTGAGCGGGTCACTGCGACCTCAGCACGCACTGGTGCTGAGTCTTCTCAAGCCACTGACCTGGACCTGGTAAGGCCGGGGGGACCACGAACAAGGACAGAGGAGGAAAAGCTTCCGGTCTCATCTCTAGGCCCTCGGAGGCAGAGAGAAAGTCAGCTATCGCACTGAGGTGCCACTGAGTCATTATCACAGGGCGGTTACAAGGGAGGGACCAAGCACAGAACGCGCTTCTATAAGGGGAAAAGAAGAGTATGCGTCAGATGCTGCTTGTAAACGAGGCCGAACAGTCGCGACTGCTTTGCCGAACATGGAGGTCACTGGGAGGCTTGTCCAGAAAATTTCTGGCGAGAAGTGCGAGGAACACCTGATGAACATGCCCGCAGAGAGAGTGGAGGACAGCAGGGAAGAGGTGCTTTAAGTGAAGCTATGCCACGCTTTGTGCTAAGTGATTGCAGAGCAAGGGGAGGAAGACGGAAAGGCGGGAGGAGCTTTCGGTAACTTTTTTTTTTAGTTTATCTATTTCTTTTCAGAGAAAGAGAGAGATGGGGAGAGAAAGAGAGAGTGAGATATGGACACAGGTCTTCACGCCGTGATCTACCTGGTCCCAGCCGGCCCGGACAATGGGCTGTCGAGGAGAGCAGAGGGTCTCCGTGTGGGCCCAGTTGCACTACCACTGCACACCTTGCCCTCAAGGGAGCTTTTCTGTTTCCCTTAAATCTGTCAAAGGGTTGGTGTACTCAGCAGAGACAGAGAGGATGGGGAAAGTGAGAGAGCACCTCCCAGGAGGGATGGCTGCAGCACCATCCCGTCTCCTCCCCTTCTCTTTCAGGATTTGGGCGCACGTGTACATACACCCGGTGGGTCTTTCAAGCAGCTGGCCCAGGACTCCAACCATGCAGTTGGCCATGTGGGACCCGGACACCCTAACCACCATGCCACTGACCGGCCCAGAGGAATACTTTTAAAGGCGGGAAAGTTTACAGGATGTTAGATTGATAACACAGACAATTGGGACAAGGCAGGACAAAGAAAGAAAGTGATTTAGAGAGGACAACTGCAAGTGACTGGTTTGTTTTACTGATGAGAAAATGGCTTAGAGAGGTTGGGTGAGTTGCCTAAGTCACACAACTGGTAGGAGGCAGAGCCAGAGTCAAACACAGTACTGGGTCGAATTCCAGGAACACCCCTAGTAGTTAGCTACCGGAGATGAAGTCTGTCAGGTCACGTTACAACACTAATTGCACCTGAACCCAGGGTCGTGAACACTGTGTGCAGCCTTCCAGGTGCCCACGCTCTCTCTCTGGCACTGAGAGACAATGCAGAACGGTCTTGACAGAACTCAGCTCTCTCATTCTCCATGGCTGAGCAACATAGGATATGTACATACACATATGTGGTTCCAGCGCCTTAGATACGTTGTTTCCATGTCAATCTCAAGTTCAGTTTTTCAACAATAGTACATTGCATATATATGATTATTACATATATATATGTGTGTGTGTGTGTGTGTATATATATATATACATATATATGTGTATATATAGCTACACACACACACACACACATATATATAATTTTGATGTTTATTTCCCAGGTTCCCAAGGCCAGGCAAGGCAAGGCTAGTAGAGGCTTACCCCTGATAGAAATGCAATTAGAAGTAGAGTTTTAAAAAAAGGAAAATTCATAGAGAAATTCAATTAAACACATTTTTTTCTCTTCCTTATCAACATGTTATAGACTCTTGTTTTTAAATATACAATGAAGGAAATTGAAATCACATCCTAAACCAAATATATAAGGTGAAAAGTTGAAAAATTGAAACTTAGGGAGGTTGAACATTTGAGAAATGTGTTTTGGCTGTTACAAATGAACACTCTGAAGAGCCTAAACTGAACTGAATTGTCCTTTTCTGCGTAGGAAGTGAGAGCACGTCATTCCTGGAGTTGAGTGGACCCCATGCTAAGTCCTGGGTGAGTGACTTTCAGTATTCCGCCTCCATAACATTAAGTTTCCTCACCTGGAAAACACAGGGAAGGACAGCCTGCCTCGGAGCGTGTGCAGAAGGTCCGGGACCCGTGTGACAGCACAGCCGGATCCGTACACGGGTTACCACAGCCCATCTGATTTGTTCATGGCCTCTTCTGCCTGGTATAACTACATCTTCGCCTTGAACGCCACCAAAATATAAAGCAGATTGTGATCATTTTAAATCCGTTTTTTTTTAATTAAAGGGTTAGAAATAACTATTTGAAGAATGATCATAACGATAGAAAAGGCTGAGAGAATTTTTTTCTTTTACACATTCAATCCCTGTACATCAGCACGGCCTATAAAACGAATTTCCCCAGCATGAAGACACTGCACACCAGCCCAGTCGAAGACAGTACCATACATGCGACCTTCCACAGACGGTCCTCCGTTTCTGTGTCCCTTAAAGGTCTGGCCTCTATGTTTCTCCATGATTCCCCTTCAAAGCTGAGTATCTGACACAACAAAGTTATGACTGAACCCACATCCTTACAAATGAAGACTTAACAAGCTGACAGTACACTTATCTTCATGAGATTTGAAGACTTATTTAAGAATTTTTTAGTGGTATAAACATTCACATTGAAATAACAGCCCTACCTCCACGCAGTCTCATCACCAGAGAAGCTCTCTTTATTGTTTTGATATCAAATATATAAATATATAATATGTTATATAACATATAGTTCATATATAAATGTATATATATATGTGTGTGTGTGTATATACATATACACACATATTACTTTCTCTCTTCTAGACACTATGCTCCAAATAACTACTTTCCAGTCACATATTACAGTTTAAAAACCGTCTCTCAAAAAATGTTCATTTGAGGGGTATTCTTAATGATGGTACTTCTATATTTTTTGCAGAAAGAATACCTTCAACTGCCAGGTACAGAAATAAGAGTTTTAAATTCCTGAGCAAAAGGTGTAGAAATGGTAGGGTGAAGTGGGATTATCAACAAGTACACCTCTCAATAGCAAATCTTCCTAAATACTGTGGAACATGGAAATCTATTTTCTCAGTCTCTAGGGACTATTGAAATGAAGAGTATTGAAGCACTAACATTGCCATCATTAGAAAAAGAGTTGAGTTTGTTTGATTTTGTATTTTATTTAATAAAAAAAATTTAAGTTTTTTCTCTCATGATTTGAAATAGATTAAGACAGTGTAACTCATATAATGTACACATAGCCTAAATTGCTGGTATTTCCAAGTTTTACATCATTATGTAATTATAACTAAGTATATCTTACATCCAAATCCCTAACACTATTTAATTATCTAGTGACTTAAAAATTAAAATAAAGCTAAACTAATGGGCTACTATAAAGAGTATAAAAAAGCAAAAGGGGCCAGCAGGTGGCATGGTGATTAAGGTGCTGGACTCCCACATAGTCAACCACAATTGAGTCCAGAACCTGGTGGCTTTCTCAATTTCCCTCCCTTGCTGTCTCCCTCTCCCTCTCCCTCTCCCTCTCCCTCTCCCTCTCCCTCTCTCTCTGGTGAGTGCATGTGCCCTGTAGCAAATTAAATAACAATAATACCGGGACCAGCAGATGATGTAATGGTTATGTTGCTGGACTCTCATGTAGTCGACCACGGTTGGAGTCCTGGACCTGGTGACTTAAAATTCACACTAGGTACATGTGTGTGCGTGCCCAGAGTCCCAAGGGAAGAATGGATGAATGGATGAGTAGAGATGGTGGTGTGGCCAACAACCCTGGGCAGGGGGGTCATTTCTTACTCTTTGTCTCTCTGTCTCTCCAGTGAGGGCATGCACCCTATAGCAAAAATCTCTCAAAAAATGATAAGTAAAATTAAATAATTTTTTAAAAAGAAAAGGAAGGAAGGCAAGAAGGAAGAAAAAAGAAAGAAAAGGAAACCTTAAGGAAGTGAATCTTACCCAGCTAGCTTTCCTATTTTTTCCTTGATTTAGGAAGTTTTCCTGTTTTAGCTCCTGACTGTTGATCTAAATTGTTTTCCTCTAAAATCTATGTTTGACATTAATGTACTGTATCTGTGAAGAATTAATTGCACACATCTTCCTATAGCTTTGTGTCCCAGTAGCGCTTATTTGTCACATAGTCTAATTGATTTCTAATCCAGCCAAAGGAACTCAATTTTCACACCACTTCTCCTTCTAGTAACATGACATTTGGCTGAAGAAAGTCTCGTTACTCTAATCGGCTCTGGTTGGAATGCGGGAAGCAGCTGTGCCCTTCATGTCGCCTGGATCTGTCCATGACACACAAACACAGGACTGCACAGGGAAAAAACTGTTTCCACCCTGCAGTACTAATCCCAGCAGAGACTTTTTAAAAATTTAATTTCTTTATGAAAAGTCTGCTCAGATAACCTCTTTTCTGCCATCTGGTTTACCAAAATCAATCTACTATTTGGCTTCTGTCCTTATTTCATGACCTAAATATAAAGAAGAGAACATGTTCTCTTTGCTTTGTGAAACTGTAGTTTCAGGAATGAAAATTAGCAATGTTAATTTCATCAATACTCATTTCTATAGTCCTTAGAGACTGAGAAAATAGACTTCCAGGTTCCACATTATTTAGGAAGATTAACTACTGATAAGTGTTCTGGTTGATAATCCCACTTCACCCCTACCATTTCTATGCCTCATTTAAAACTGAATCCCTGACCCTGTCATTTGAAATCCATGTGTTAAACCACTGCAAAAGGATTAAGAGGGGTGAAACCTTGATCTAAGTGTGTCCAAGGGTGTCACCTTTGGGAGGAGGTCAAGTGAAATCCATGTGTTAAACCACTGCAAAAGGATAGAGAGGGGTGAAACCTTGATCTAAGTGCGTCCAAGGGTGTCACCTTTGGGACGAGGTCAAGCTCAAGGTCAGCAGGATGGGGCCTCCATGAGTGAGCGCTGGTAGTTTTACAAAGAGAGGGAAGAAGACCAGAAGTGAGAGGCAGGCTGGAAGGATGAAGTACGGGGATTGTGGTGCAACCAGCCCCTGCGAGGGGTGTTTTTCTCTCTCTTCCCCCCTCCGTCCCTTTTTCACTTTCCCCCTCTCCCTCTCTGCCTCCTCTCACTCATGGATGCTCACATGCACTGTGTCATGAATAAGGAAAGAAGAAATTAAGAAAAGCCAACAGGGCCAGCTGCAGAGGCGCAGCAGTGACACAAGCCTGCAATGCGGGACCCACATGGGAACCTCCAGCTCTGCCTCGGGAGGTCTAAAGAACACCCCCGGGTGCGCTCGCTCCTCGTCCTGGCTGGCTGAGGCAGGCCCGAGCGTGATGTGAAGACCCTACTGAGTTCTCACTCTCTCTCTCTTCTTTCTTTCATGGAAGAAAGAAACTTTAAAAACCAACAGGGATAGTGGGTGCAACAAGCCTTTCCAATGTCCTCGGGTTGGAAAATTGCCTTGGCACCACCACCTGTAATACATAATTTGCAAAACCTTTTACAAGGTAGACGAGCTCCTTCCATTAATCTAAGGTCCAGAATGGGTGTTAAAACTCGTTTCTCCATTCTTACATTGTATTACGGCATTTCCAATGAGGGCTTTTGGAACCCATATTCCCTGATGCCCTCAGCATGAGATCGGAGAGGACTTTTTACCTTGTTTGTGTGAGGTTCAATTCTTCCCCGAATTAGTACACACAGATACGCACTTTATTCATTTTTGGGTGTTATTTCAAGGGAAAATAGGGATAAGAGGATCAAAAAATCCAGGTCACTGATCAGTCATGCATGCTACAACTGAGCTAGTTTCTTTGATCCCATGCAGGGCCCATTCCAGGGACGACTAGCACAATTTTGCTGATTTTTAAGGCTATATGGTGCACTTTGAAACATCTATTTTATAGGTTTTCACGAGGTAAGCATACGCTTTGTTTCCTAGGTTACGACCAGTGACAGCCTGTGTGACACTAGATCAGGAATTTACAGCCATGATTGGGACTGGCCATCGGCGGCTCAGTCCAGGGTGCCTCTTCCAGAGGGGACACTGGAAACTTGGCGGGAAAGTAGGTTTGTTCCAGCACAACAGCTGCGCCACGCAGCTCTCACGTATTTACCCTAATGCTTCCGACGGGTTTCCTCCAGCTACTGCTGGGAGCTTCTGAGAAAATCTTGCATAAACCACAACATATGCATATTGAAAAAAATCAATATATAGAACAGTTTCAGACCAAGACATACTGTAGGATCAGCCAAACTAACCACAGCAAAGTAACTGCTGACAATAAAATTAAGTCAATACAATCTACCTCTGAAAAGAAACACAGCCCCAGTTGGAAACAGGTTCTGACTCATAATTAACAGCCAGAGACCAGAGCTTCTCACCCAAATGCCTCCACCTGGTCACTCTCCAGCAAATCTGGCCAGAGGGTCAGTCAGATGGAGTCTGCGTGGGCCAGGCTTACGGGACGGCCACAGTGTTTGTGGACCCACTTGGTGGTCCCTGCTCAGGTCCTTGAGCACAAGTGGGCAACTCCCACCCAGGGCATTTGACTCGTAAAGTAAATGGATGTCTTAGTGGGGAAGGATGAATGCAAGCCCCTCACCCTGTCCCCCGACAAGTTAGGACATATTTAAGGACCTTAAGGAGCAAAAGGATGAAGTGGTGGTCCCCATCGTGTTTTGAATTAAGTTGCCACTGATCCCTACGAAACAGATGGGTCCCGAAGGGAGATCACAGATGCCCGCAGACTCAGCTGCAGGGCGTCAGGCTGCATGCTGTCCAGATACGGTGTCGTTCCCCGGTGGAGCACTCGGGCACATGGGTTCAGCAAAACGCCATGCTCTCCATCAGCTCAAGCAGAGCAGCCATGGCCGTGTTCACATGGAATGGACAACATGACTCGGTCACAGCCTGTCTCCAGCATTCTGTTCACCACACTTCCTCTACTGGGATGCAGTCCTAAGAGACCCGGGCTGCGTCGACAAAGCCCAAAACCACACTTTGACTGGCTGCGTTGAGAGCAGGGTGTGACAAGCAAGAAGAGGCAGCAAACTGGAGACCACAGCAAGACGTACGCTCCACAGATCGCGAAGGAAACCAACCCTACAGAGACGTAGGACCAGCCTAACACCACGGTGCAGTCGTTACATGATGTCCAGGGACTGCAAAGACGTCGCCTCCAGGCTGAAGGAATGAGACACAATGCTCACTAGGTATTTTGTGTTTTAAAGCTTCTTTCTTTCATGTGTGAGAAAGAAACAGCAAGAGAGGTGCCTCTGACAGAGTCTTGCATGCCACAATCCCTCCCTCTGCCAAGCCCTCAGCCAGCCTGGGTCACGGGCACACCTGTGGGCATGCCTACCATGTTTAGGTGCACCTAGGATCCAAACCTAAGGCCCCCACGTGGCTTCCAGCATTGCAAGACGGCTTCCTGCCATCTGTGCCACCACAGAGGAGCTTTTTGTGTTTTAGAAACATCCCTTTAAACCCAAGGAGCATGGAAATTTGTCAGCTTTGAGTGGGCTTTGGAGAAGAAAAGACTTCTGCAGCAGATCCAGCTGCAGTCAAAGCAATCCCGCCCCTTACACAATATAACCCAGAGACCTTCTGATACTGGAGTTGCTGGTAGTGATGAAATATACATGGGACCCTTCTAGGGTGTTTCCAAGTCCAATGTCTATTCCCACATGTCTAATCATATTCCATAGGACTTCTTTTTTATAATTCCTTTACATGTAAAAGCCTGAGATTATCACTTAGCAAAAGCCAAACATCAGAATTAGAGTCCCTCCTTTTTAGGGCAAGATTTATGATATATAATCCATAGTTTAACTAGAAAAAAGGAAAAAGAAAAAGAAATAAATTAAGCACCTTCTTCTGAAAAGAAAAGTTGACCATGCCAACTGCAATGGAAAATTCCATTTTTTTTTCCTCTTAAAATCTGTTTACTTGAAAAATTAAGAAAAAAAAAAATACAGTCCACTTCTAGCAGGGGTTTGATTCCCCAGGGGACTATATTTTACTTGCAGTAAATTCAAGAGCTATTCCAAGCTCGCTGGAATGCCATCACCTCCCTAAGAAATCGCGGTTCTGGTGATTTACAATCTATCTATTGTATTTCCTGCTGCTCACCTCCTAGGGTTTTTCTAAGAGAGAAATTAAGATAATTATGTGGATGGTCATTCCAGTGCTGCATTTGATTCTGGGTTGTTTTATTTACTTTTTTTTACTCTATCTTGTAGCAACAATGGCATTTGGCAAATGACAACAGTTAAGTCCTCACTTTAGTTGTCATTTCTCTTCTTTCTGCAAGCATAATGAAATACACATTTTTTTTATTCAATATTAATTGTAGATTCATGAGAGTTTAAATGGACCGATGATTCATTGATTCTGTCTTCAGAAAGCCTACTGAATGTTTTCTACAAGTCAGACTCTTGACTTGGTGCTAAGGATATAAAATTGAATAAGATACAGCCATGCTTTTTAAGAAATTATTTTCCAATAACATGAAATAGAAGCTGTTTTCTTAGCTACTGTAGTCTGTTGGTTCAGCTTGTCAGAAATCCCTTCTTAGCTAACTGACCAGGAATTTACTTTGGTGAATCACAATAATTTGGGGTCACTTTACTCCTACGAGCAACCTCTTCATAAAGCATGAAGGATACAAGGTAAAACCCAGGACCAGTAGGTGCAGTGGTGGCTAAGGTGGGGATCCCCCGGGGCTGACAGCTGCAGTTTGGGTGCTGGACTGGGCTGCCTGGAAGTCACTCTGGGCACCTGTGGCTGCCCAGAATCCCAAAAGGAGACTGAAGGAGAAGGGACTGCAGTAGGCCACCCTCCACCCCCCGTCCCGGGGAGGGGGTAATTTTCACTTTCCTTCTCCCTTTCTCTCTGGCAAGTGCACACTCCCTACAGAAAAAAATAACAACAAAAAGAACACGGAAAGGACAGAGCCCGGTCCAACCCCATCATGCTTCACGGGTGTGCCTGCTCCCACTGCCAGGTCCCTCCAGGCAATGCCAAGCTCAGCCGGGCGGGGAGAGGGCCCTGCAGCAAATCCTTTCACCCTTCCCAGCCTTGAGCGGCCACCTTCCTGCTCCACCCACTCTGATCTTCCTGCTCGTCTTGCGGGACAGACGAGGACACAAAGACAGAATGCCACTTGTCCCTCAGGCCTCTCTCCGGTACATAGTGAGTAGCGGTGCCGGGCTCTTCAGGGACACAGACGCTCCCGATCCGCTTGCCCCTGACCTACCTGACACGTGCCAGGTCTGACCTCTTTGGCCCATTCCTCCCAGCAGCCATTCCTCCTGGACAAGCCTCTGGAGAGGACCTGGCTTCAGCACTCTCGACAGCATCGCTGGCCAGGTGAGCCTGACCTGATGCCGTGGACCTGCGATGCATGAGCACAGGGCTCCCCCTCTGTGGGCGAGTCCAGGCGGCCACTGTGAGAGCTTGCCTGGGGGAATCGGACACCAGGCTCTAGCTCACCTGGGCCTCCAGGCTCCGAGAACATGGCCAGGACCCTCCCCCTTCCCCAGGGCCAGGAGCTGAGCCAGGCAGGCCCTCTGTCTCTGCTGCGGGTCGCACTTCACTACGGAATGGAAAGGAAGGGACCACCTCCCAAAGCGTTTCCACGCAAATGATTTCCATTCGAAGATGAAGACTCTGGGGTGTGTGTGGGGGGGGCAGCTTTGTGCAGTGATGGATAGACTCTGGGGTGTGTGTGGGGGGGCAGCTTTGTGCAGTGATGGATATATGAATTAACTTGGTTGTGGTAATTGTGTCATAATATCTTTGTGTATTGAACCATCGTGTTGTGCGTTCTAAGACCATACCATTTTATTTGTCAATCATACCTGAATAGAGCTAAAAAGACTGCCACCCCCACACACACAGTAAGTTTCTAGCCTTCTCTGGTAAGAACTGAAGGCTTAAGTTGGGAAGCATTAGCCCAGAGACTATTCTGGCTGCAGAAATACGTCCTCAGAATGTGAGTGTCCTCAGCTCCCGCCAAAACACACACCATTCACTGCCTTCGACATGTAAGTGTTAACTGAAATTCTAAGGAGATGAGATGATCCATTTCACATTCCGCTCTAACACGACTTAAAACGTTCTACATAGTATCCTAACATACTACTTAACTAGAGTTCTATTTATGAATATAATAATTTATAAGTGAAAATTTAATTTTGGAGACATCTTGGAAGAAGCAAATAATGAAGAGAAATAATCTATGTCTCACTCTAACCTTTCTCAAAAAAAAAAAAAAAGAAAGAAAGAAAGAAAGAGAGAAAGAAAGAGAGAAAAAGAAGCAGTTAACAACTCAGAGAAGCATGAAAGCTGCCCCCTCAGTGCATAGCACTCTAAATCCCTGCCAGGTACACGGCTCCTAGACGTCTCACTCTTCTCCTACCTCTCTAGAGCAGGCACAAGCTCTCCCCTCCTCAGGACACTCGCTTTCCGGTCTCCTCACTAAGCTGAGCTTGAGTCTGGGACTTGGCACCCCAAGCCCTCCTCCTGTCCCTGCGAAGATGAGGCCGTCCAATGGCATCCTCAGAGCGCTCTGCTCACTCCTCGGAACAACAAAGTAGCCAAATTACACCGGTTACAGGCAGGATCTTAAGCTTTTCTGACAGCCTCCACTGTAGCCTTACTGAGCCATTCTGTGGACCACTGGCCTCTGCCTGTCCTGCAAATAGACACCATGAAAAATAATAATAATAATAACATGACCAAACAACAACAACAAAACAAAACAGGAAACCTCCTTCTATCCTAGATTACCTTAGGGCAGGGCAGTGCCTGTGCAGCTCTCCGGGAGCTTGGCAGCACGCGTGGGCGGAGCTGGGGTTTGGCGGTGGAAATGGGGAGAATCATGTCTACCTCTCAGGCTGTTGTGAGAATTATATCAGATAATAAGTGAGCCTCTAGATCATAGTGTGCAATTAATGAACATCTGGTCATTGACCAAAGCCCCCAATCAAAGACCGTCCCACCTTAAGACAGATGTGACAGGGACCAGCAGTTAGCGTAATGGCTATGTCGCTGGACTCCCACGTAGTCGACCACGGTTTGCGTTCCGGACTCGGTGGCTTAAACTCACGCCGGGCGCGTGTGTGTGCGTGCCCAAGATCCCGAGAGGAGAATGGAGGAGAAGGGATTGTGGCGTGGTCA
>NW_006160006.1:4397132-4422413 GCF_000334495.1 Tupaia belangeri chinensis | reverse complement strand
TCCTCTGTCCCCCCCTGTCTGTCTGGTGAGCACACGTGCCCTATAAAAAAAACCCCTACCAAAAAAAAAAAAAAGACAGATGTGACAAAAGTGTCCACTCCCTGGACCCATTTCTCAGTACCTCCAGGCCCTCGGTCTGGGCCCAGCCTGGAATGAGCCTTCCTGGCATTCCAACAGCCAGGTGAGACCCTCAGGTCTGTTCTGGAGATGATGAGGACAGTTTGCAAATGTACCAAATAAATATGGATCTGGTGCCCATCTCCGTCACCTGCCAGCACTTGTGTAAGCTGACAGGGCAAAATTCCTGAAGCACAAGACTGGTCAAGGCAGCACTGGTCACTGAAGCAAGCCTCGGAAAGCCAATAATCTATCAATCACTCTTCCACTCATGCAAAACAGAGTGGGGGCAGGAAGTGACAGCGCTAGACCCATAGGATAACCATGGATTCCGTTAATGCCCTATTGAGCAGAAAGGGCAGGGTCACGCCAACCCGTCTTTGAAAAGGGGCTATACAAATTCAGTTCCTCCGAGCAGGGGGTGGGCCTATCGCTGCTCCCACATCCTGGGATGTGGGACACCGGTCACTGCCAGCAGCATGCAAAGTAAATATTTCCTAGTACATGGTCTTCTGATGTACAGAACTTTCAGCTTAATGAGCTCATTTATTAATCGCAGACTTTACGGTTTGTTTTTTTGCGCACCAAGAATAACGGATTTTTCTTTGTTATTCAATGCATCGCAACTGCCATCATTATTCTTTTTCAGCACTCACATTATCGAATGTCTCGAGTGGGAGCCCCACGCAGCCGGGTCGTGTGTCATGTTAGTGTGCCGTCTTACGTATTAAAAACGGTACCTGTGTAGTTGTAGTCTGTGTGGGTTTGATTTAGAGGGGAGCTTTCTTTGCACGTTCAGGGTCATTTGTATGTCCTTTCTCATCTGCGTGTTCATGTTTGAATCAATTGAATCAATGGTCTTTTTCTCCTTTACTTTTTAAGAATGCTTATTACATTAAGGAGATTAACCCTCTACCTGGGATGTAAGTCGTAAATTGATTTTTTTTCCCCCTTTTGTCATGGCTTTTTATTTTTGCCTATGGTTGTTCTGCTTTGTTTAGCTGTGGTCACAAAAAGTGTTTTTCTTATTTTATGCAGTGGAACATATCAACCGTTCTTTATAATGCTTCGACATTTGATTCACTGCTTGAGAGGCACTCCCCACATGTAGGTGACTGCAGTTTACTTTGGTACATGGTGTGAATTATGGATCCAATTTTTATGTTTTCTACAAATGGCTACCAGTGATATTAATACCATTTATTTAAAAGTCTGTTTTCCTAAAGGATGTGAGAGGCTTCTTTATCACCAACTAAATGTCCATGAGCACCTAGGTCATCTCTACAGTCACCTACTGCTCTGTCTACTCATTTATGTCTATTAGACATGGTTTTAATTGTAGAAGCTTTTAGTGTCTTTAATAGCTGGTCTTAGCTACTCTTACATGTTTTCATGTTTGATTTTCTATATTAACTTTGAAATGAACTTGCCTAATCCCAAGAAAATATTGTTGGCAATATATAAGCATACACATGTGCATATATACATCTACATAGACGTCTACATAAGGGCCTATGGACACACACACACATATATTTATAAACAGGTATCTTTTTCACCTAGCTAACATGTGTCTCCAATGTGCATTTTAAAGCAGGTTTTGATGCTGTTAAGTTTATTCCTAAGGAATGTGCCCCTGTAAGTGATGGAGCTGCAGGCCTCCTCCATGACTTGGCTGTGGGTGGGATAGTTCTCCCTGCTTCTCCCAAAAGACAGAGGGTGGAGGAAGCAGAGCCTCTCCCTAGCAGTGGGCAGTGTCTCTCTCCCAACAGTAGATAATTTTTTTATTCCATTAAAAAAAAAAAATAGTTGTTACAGGGTGTGTGCTCTCGCCAGAGAGGAAGAGAGAACGAGGAAGTGAGAAAGCACCTTCTGGGGAGGACCACATCATAATCCTTTCTCCTCCACTCTGCTCTTGGGATTTGGGCCACATACACACATGTGCTCAGCACGGTTTTCCAGCCTCTCAGTCCAAAACTTGAACCACGTAGTCGGTCGTATCAGACCCAGCCACCGTGGCCACCATGTCAGCTGGCTGTTATATGGTTTCTGGTCATCTACATCTGTCACTTTATCGCTAGTGATCTTACCTCTGAATTTCTGGACATATACAATATACCTAGATTGAACCAGGAAGAAATAAAACAACTGAATATACCAGGAACAAGCAATGAGATGGAATCAGAAATGGTCTCCCAACAACAACAACAACAACAAGCCCAGGTTCCAGTGGCTTCACTTCTGAATTTTACCCAAATTTTAAATAAGAACTATTTCTGAAGCTCCAAATGTTTGTCCAAACCTCCCAAACTCATTGTATAAAACCTCCATCACCTTGATACCAAAAGCAGAAAAGAATAGAGCCGAAAAAGAAAACTACAAACCAATATCCCTGATGAATACAGATGCAAAAATCCTTAAAATACTAGCAAATTGAATTCAATTGCACATTTTAAAAACTATACAATAGGGACCAGCAGTTGGCATAATGGCTATGTCAAGACATTAAGAATCTGGAATAAATATTTATATTTGGTTGCTAGATTACAAAGTCAAAAGTATCTGGGCACATAAACTCATGAGGAGATTACTGAACATAGTCTAAGTGGCCTGAAGAACATTCCTGTCTGGGGACAGCAAGATTCTTGCTTTCATAAGGCTGCTTTCCAAACTTTGGAGGTAGCTCTAAGTGTGGTGGTGACTTCCTCACACCCAGACTCCCATGTGAGTGCCCAAGATCCGGAGAGGAGAATGGAGGAAGGGATTGCGGCGTGGCCATCCTCCCTGGGGGGTGATTTCTCACTTTCTGTCTCTCTGTCTCTCTCTGTATTTCTGGCGAGCACACATGCCCTATAGCAAAAACTCTCAAAAAAAAAAAAAAAATACAATATGACCAAGTAGGCTTTATTCCAGGAATATGAGAATGGTTTTAACATACACAAAACAATAAATGTAATGCATCACATTAACAGAAGGAAAGGTAAAAACCATGTGATCATATCAATTAATAAAACATTTGATAAAATACAACATCTCTTTATGATCGAGACCCTCTGCGTAATAGGCATAAAAGGAACATTCCTCAACATATTAAAAGCCATATACAACAGAACCACTGTTAACATCATACTGAATGGAGACAAGCTTAAAGCTTTCCCAATAAAAACTGAAACAAGACAGATTGTCCACTTTCTTCGCTCCTTTTCAACATAGTACTGGAAGTTCTAGTCAATATAATAGACAAAAGAGTAAAATAAAAGGCATTCAAAAGGAAAAGGAAAAAGTAAAGTTGTCCCCATTTGCGGATGACATGATTATATACATAAAAAAATCAAAGGAATCCACTAAAAACTCTTAGAATTAATAAATGAGTTCAGTAAAGTGAGAGGATACAAAAATCAATATACAAAAATCCATAGTAGTTTTATACACCACCAAGAAACAGACTGTCAGAATTAAAGAAAGCAATCCCATTTATAATAGCCACACACACACACACACACACACACACACACGCCTAGGAATAAAGCTAATAAAAGAGAAGAAAGACAAGAAAAACTATGAAAACCTGAAAACATAAATTGAATATGATACATAAAAACAATGGAAAGACTTACCTTGTTCTCGTATTGGAAGAATCAATATAATTAAAATGTCAGTTGTACCCAAATTAATTTAAAATTCAATGATATATGTAACAAATTACCAGTGATATTCCTTACAGAAATAGAAAAATAATCATAAAACTTGTCTGGAATTATAAAAGATCTCATATCACCAAGGTAATACTGTGCAGAAGGAAAAAAGTAGAAAGCACTTCACTACCTGACCTCAAAATACATTACAAAGCTGGGATAATCAAAACAGCATGGTACTGGCACAAAGTCAGACACAGGCCAATGGGACAAAATAAGAGAATACATAAATGAATCTAATATATGTAACCAACTGATCTTTGACAAAGGGCACAAGACAATCTGGTTCAGTAAATAGTTCTGGAAAAATAAGATATTCACTTCAGAAAAATGAAACTGGACTTCTCTCACTATTAACAAAATTAACTCAAAACGGATCAAAGATCTCTTTGATTAATACATCAAATTACATCATTAATGTAATGCCTCAAACTATAAAACTACTTGTGAAAAACAGGGGAAACACTTGAAGACATTGGAGTAGGCAAAGATTTATTAAATAAGACCCCCAGAACACAGACAACAATTTCAATAGTAGACTAGTGGAATTACATCAAGTTAAGAAGTTTTTGCACAGCAAAGGAAAGAATAAGTAGTGTGAAGAACAACTCACAGACTGGGGAAAATATTTGCAAACTATACTTCAGATAAGAAATTGATAACCAGGATATATAGAAAACTCATGCAGCTCACCTGCAAAAATCCTAATCTAATAATCCAATTTAAAAATGGGCAAATGAGATGAACTCTCAAAGGAAAACATACAAATGGCCAGAAAGTGCACTGTAGGTGAGAGGGTTCAGGAGAAAAGCGTTTAATGTAAGGTTCTGTCGAAACTTTGTAGATAGTAATATCCTTGACTGATTATCACACACTGCATTCATGCTTTGAAAAACCACACCATATGCTACAAAGATATACAACGATTAAATGTAAAAAGGAAACTACTGTTTCAAATGTAGGCCAAATACATCAACATCTTTAATAAGATATTTTATCTGATTAAATATCCAAATAGTTTTCATGAAAAATATAAATTGGGGGTTCTGTTTTTAGCTATTTTAGCTCTCTCTTCAATGACTGTAATTATACTTACAGTTAACCATATGAGGGGATATACATGATGGGAATGCATATCATGGAAATGGGTGTCGTAAAAATACTGTGCATGGATTTCAAAACGTTTGCACCAAAATAAATTTGCACTGTAATTCCATTTTTCTTTTGTCATGAACAGTTTGAAGTCCTCTTGTATTCTTTGTTACCTTCTACTCCTATTCACTTCTGAAATGATTTTCTCTTTTTTTGCTGTGTTTACTCTTATGCTACTTAAACTTTCACTTGAAGATGTTGAATAGCTACAACTGTATGTTTTAAGGATATTTAATTCATGTTGGAATAGTGTTACAAGTATTTTGGTTGGCTTTGTGGATAATAATTTTTTTGACAGGTTTTTGCTATAGGGTGCGTGCGCTCACCAGAAAGACAGAGAGAGACAGAGAGACAGAAAGCGAGAAATCACTCCCCAGGGGGGATGGCCACACCGCAATCTCTTCTCCATTCTCCTCTAGGGATCTTGGGCAGGCGTGAGTTTAAGCCGCTTGGTCTGGGACTCAAACTACAGTCGACTACATGGGAGTCCAGGAACATAGCCATTACGCCAACTGCTGGTTCCAATATTTTTATCAGATGAAAACACATTGTTTTTACTATGAAACTATTTTAAATGAGAAATACTTATATTGATGTTTTCATAATATCTTAAAGTGTATAAGAAATATTTATTTCTAACATGTTGTTTATTCTATTTGAGAATAAAGTATCATTTATTCTCCCCCAAAAGAGTCTATTTTCTTTTATTTATTTTTTTCTTATTAAGAAAAGGTCAGAAGTAAAATAAACTATATTCTGCTGGGGTCTTATCTGTAAGTGTCAAATAAGAGAAATTCTATTTTATTTTTCAGTCAACAACCTTCCATTCCTTTAGATTTGCTCAATTTTATTAATTATGCATGATATAAAAACACTAGAGAGCCCTAACTCAGATTTTCATTTGCACTGTTGAAGCTGATTTTTTAAAAATCATACTAATCTGATATGGTTAATTGCTTAAGTTTATAATGATCTATTCCTTTGGGCTTCTCCATCCTTTAATTAAAATCAAAGTGAAAGCTGCACAGCTCTCACCTCCAAATTGAGTTTTTATCTCCTCTTAAAGAATTGTCTGGAAGCCATTATGCTTGGAACATAATTACTCTTAAGTAAATAAGATTCCAACTGTCAACCATGATTGTGAGGCTTGATATAACTATGCTAATGAAACAGCTAGCCTTTTTCAGAAACATAAAAGGTTCCAAGAAATTAGTTAAAATTTTTTTCTCTTTTAATTATTTCCATTTATGAATAAAGGACTGACAGACTATAAAAGAATAATTTTATTTCAAGAGGAAATTAAAATAAAATACTGTCTTCTCACTGAACTAAGCTTTGAAGCAAAATAAGCTACTATCTGGTAAATGCCTAAAGAAGACCAGAGGACGAATGCTAAACCTGGGATCGGGACGGCTTCAGAAGCACTTGATTAATGGAGATTCTTTTAGAGACAGTCAGATAACAGCCTATGCACTGACTTGAGCACTGCTTGTAAGTTACCAGTAGAGGAGCTGAGAGCTATCTGGAGGTCTCCGTGACAATCTGAATAGAAGCCCAGGACAGACTCTTACCTTGAGGAGACTAGGAGGGTAAACCCACTACTGTGAATGCTATGCTAATAGATTATTTTCTATGTTGAATTCTAATTTTACAGGGTTTGTAGATATGCATAAATTATCACTCTTTGGTTTTAGCAAATCGAGCTACAATAGCCCTTGCACTGATCTTGAACCAGCAAAGCTGGTTCCAGTTGGATCATGGTTAGTTCTCCACAGTTTCATGTTGTAGAAATTGGTCTTAGGAGGTAGTGATTAAATGTCTGCCCAGAAATCCATGTTTCGGGCTAAATTTCATTGATTGTGTTATAAAGGGGTTAAGTAAAAACATAATTCCTTCAGGGTGTCCCTGTTGGGACTGGGTACAATGACGTCGTTAAGGCAGAGCATCCATGACTGAGTTCTATCGTTGTAGGATGTAGGAGCACAGGAAATGAGACCAGAATGGCATAAAGAAAGGCCCGTGGTTACAGACCGTGATCTGCCCTGCTAACGGTTCTGCCCTCTGCCTTTTCGTGATGCCTTTGGACTTCCCAGCCCCCAGAACAATGGACCAAAATAATCTTCAACTCCCTTCAAATCACAGTCTCTGGTATTTCTCTTAGCAACACGATATTGGGCTAAGTCATCTCAGGGCCATTGTACAATCTATGCAATTAAAAGAAATCGAGAACAACTAGCTTCTGTCAACGATAGACAACCTTGCTTGTTAAAATACTATGCATTTTCTAAGGAATAATTTTAAAATATTAATGAAAGGGAAAATATAACATAAGGTAAGAATAACTTTTAGTGGAAGAAACCCTAAAACTACTGCAGTTCCAGCACAAGAGTCCTGCTGCTATTTCCACAAATAGCTTTTTGAGTAAGAAACCCATTATTTCATTTTTAAACTTTTTAAATGTACTTTTTGTTCTTTCTATTACCTATTATTTTTACAAAAGTCATTTTATGGTTTAATATTTTTTAAAAGGTTTCATTTGAATTGGTTTATCTAGTAGTTATATTAAAACAAGTATATTAACTACATTTTTATTAGTATCTTATTTTCAGATAATATTCCCAAAGCCAAACTAATGCTCTAATCTCGAACAGACAAAAAAAAAATAAAAAGTAGCAGCAAAAATAAGAACGTACAGTCCCACTTCTTTGAGCTCTGTACTTCTCAGCTACATAGATGTTTATCTTCCCTCTACCTGAATGAGAGGCATCAAACTATGGCCTTTGGTGATTATCGTATTCATGCTCATAGCCCAGCCCTCATCCTGGCTTCTAGGCTCTGGCCTTTTAGAAAATCTGCTACAGTATTTCCTCCACTTCAGTGCAGATACTCATGCTCCTGAGTATATCCCACACAGTATTATCACCAATAGTTTTACTACCTCTACATCCCAGGACACAGGGAGACTGAGGCAGGAGAGTCGTGAGTTTGAGGCCTGTCTGGGCAACATAGCAAGACAATGACTATTGGGTTCTTTTTTTAAAACAATATTGTCAGAAGGTATGCATACTCACCAGAGAGAGAGAGATAGGGCCTGGTCGTGCTGCAATCATTTTTCCTCTTTTCCTATCCTGACAACATTTTGGGCACACACGCACACATATTCGGCATGTTTTTCAAGTCTCCAGGGCCAGAACTCCAATCAGTCAGCCATGTAGGATCCAGTTCCCTAAACACAGGCCTAACTGCTGCCCTACAGAACTGGCTCAACAAGCCACCACCCAGAAGAGAACTGAGCATGATGGTGTGCACCTGCAGTCCCAGCTAGAAACTGAGACAGGAAGGTTCTGATATTCTGTTTTTAAACAATAAATAGCTAGATAGAAAGGTCATCCTGTGGAACGGCCAACTCTAAAAGCATCTCCTCCTATCTTTCCAGCTCTGGTCTCCCTCTGCTTTAAATTTTGACCCCTCTCAAGACTTCCAGTACAATAAGTTCATCAATTAACCACTACCTTCTAATGCCCTCCTGTCTTCACTTCTCTCTGCCAAGCTTCCATCATTTGCCCACTCCTATATTCCAATTATTTATTCAAGAATAATTACACAGCACCTTTCTGGTACGTGAAACTGCTCTTTTTTTTTTTTTTTTTTTGGAGGGGTTTTCGCTATAGGGCATGTGCACTTGCCAGACAGACAGAGACAGAGACATAGAGACAGAAAGCGAGAAATCATCCCCCATGGGGGATGGCCACGCCACAATCCCTTCTCCTCCATTCTCCTCTCGGGATCTTGGGCACGCACGCACACGCGCCCGGTGTGAGTTTTAAGCCACCGGGTCCAGGATGCGAATCATGGTCAGCTACATGGGAGTCCAGCGCCACAGCCATTACGCTAACTGCTGGTCCCTGGAACTGCTCTTTCACAGTAAAAAAAAAAAAATGTATATCCTATTAAGGCTTGTGTATTGTTAGAGAAATTGTGCACAAAATTAATAAGAGAATCAGATAGTGTATTAGAAAATAGTAATTTCCAGTAAGGGGCTATAAAGAAGAGAAAACTGAGAGCCCGCAGGACAGGGTGAGCAGTTCCGAGAACGCACGACCACACCGTGCCTGCAGGGCGGAGACCTAGTCTGCCTTCCCAACGTGGACCCCCATCCTTCACAGACGCTGGCTCGAGCAGGCTCTTCGTCAGCCCTTGGTGCACCATAAGCACTCGTCGGGAGGAGGAACATGCCCACAATCACTATATAGTATTAATTCCCCAAAAACATAATTTACAATTACAGACCATTCCACTTCAATGACCAGGCACATTTTTAAGTCAAAAAAGGATATACTTTTTTTAAAGTACCATATTTACTTACTTGCTTTTTTCCTGAATCCTTACAGTTGTTTTTCTTTTTTTTTTTTTGGTTTTGTTTCAAAGTTTATTTATTTCTTCCATGAGAGAGAGACAGACAGAGAGAGACAATGAGACAGAGAGAGACAGTGAGATAGAGAGGCAGGGTTTCCTGCCTCCATCTACCCTCCCTCACAGCCTAGGTTGGGGGCACATGCGCCCAGCGTGCTCAGGCTGGTCCTGTATGAAGGTAAGACCCTCCATGGGATCTGGCTGTGCCTCTGCTGTACTGCTGACCCCGAATGCTTAGTCTTAGCTTATTATTTTTGGGATTATTTTATTTAACCTTATTTATTTATTTATTTATTTATTTATTTATTTATTTTAATTTGACCAGAGAGGGACAGAGCGAGAGTGAGTGAGAAAGCAAGCCACCTGGTCCAGGACTCAAACTGCAATGTGCCATGTGGGAGTCCAGTACCTGTAACCACCACGCCACCTGACAGCCCCAGGATTACTATGTTTTAAGAGAGATTTTTGCTATAGGACATGTGTACTCACCAGAGAGACAGAGAGAGACAGAGAGACAGAAAGTGAGAAATCACCCCTTGAGTGGATGGCCATACCACAATCCTTTCTCCTCCATTCTCTCCTCAGGATTTTGAGCACACACACACACACACACACACACACACACACACACACACGTGCCTGGCATGAGTTTTAAACTGCCAGGTCTAGGACTCAAACCACAGCTGACTACTTGGGAGTCCAGCAATGTAACCATTATGTCATCTGCTGGTCCTAAGAATTTTAATCAAGATATTTGGCCTCCTATTTTTAGAAAAGAACTGAAAATACGTTAGTGTTATTTATACTAGGAACATGGAATATGAAATATGGTAGATGTGTTGAGTTGTCACAAGAGTCAGATGCATCTTTGCATAGAAAAATACGTCATGAGCTTCCCAACAACCCAATAGTTCACTCACATATGAAGAGTGGGATCGTACATGTTTTTAGAATTAAATGACTAAATTTATAATGGGGTTCTTACATTTTAATTTCCTAGACATGTTTACGTTCTGTGACTTGAAATGAACACTCAGCAGTCGAATAGAGAAAGATTCGCGCTGTCAATAAAGTCATAGGAGGTCATTAATTTGGACTGAGCTCCTATATTGGGCCCAATACATCAAACTAGAATGGCATGACCAGTACTGAAATTTCACACCACCAAAACGAAGTTGTTTATCTGACCTTGCAGGAGGTCAGGAGGGACAGACAGGGATCATAGCCAATCCCCAAAGAGGTCAGTCTCAGCCAACGAGGCAGGCCGTCTCCTCTGCTCTAACTGCACAAGGAACGTGGCTTTGAACACTCAGCCCACCTTTTGTCTGCTTTTGCTTTCCTCAGCCCAACTCTGCAAAGCTGACCCCTCTGCACAGGTTAGTATAGAATGAGGGGTTCCCAATTCTGAAAGGGCAAGTAACAGCCAACCCAGATCTTTAAACTAAATTTAGTGTAATTTGGTCTTTTGACAGTACCTGGCAACCAACAAGGGTACCCAAAAGTCACTGCTATGACTCCAAGACCCTCTGAGAGGGGCTCCTTTGATCCTTCTTAGGTCCCTCCATTCCTCATGGAGCCCCAGTGCTTGGAATTCCTCACGTTGGAATCTGCTCCTTGCCCTGAGCCTCCTAATCCTTTCAGCTTTTGAATCTAGGGCTCGTCTGTGCCGTGGGGGAGCATGTGACTTTCCTGAGCTGTCCGCGGCCGATGGGTCACTGACAAACACGGGAATCGTGAGTCCCTCAGGACGGGGTCCTACCGAGAGAGGCCTCAGGTGCTTACGTTGGTCAAGGGGATCTCAGGGCCAAAGTCGCAACTCTTCCGGCTGGCATGGCTTAGGCATGGCTTAGGCACTTGAAAACCACCAGAGCACTTGCCACCAAAAATAAGACTCAGGTGCCAGAAGAAGCTGGTCACGTGGGCATCAGATGGCAGTGCCACAGCGCGACATGCTGGGCAAGGCCAACTCACGTGACAGGTGCTGGGTCTGTGACTCGCCACACACTCCAGGAACACGCTGTCCATGACCTAGCGCTAGCTGAGGCTGTGCGTGGATGACATGATCAAGCCCCTGTTGGGGAAGCGCTCTCTGTCTCTCTGTCCCTCTGTCTCTCTGTCCCTCTGTCTCTGTCTTTCTTACTCATGGAAGAAACAGATGGGCTTCTTAAAAAAAGAAACAGGTTAGTTAACCTTAGGTTACCTGCGAGCTTTAAGAAATGTCTACACCAGCCCCATAAGGCAGTGTTAAGAGCTATACCCCAGGATCTGGAGCCACCCATTGAGAACATGGTCAATCGTGGTTCAAGTCCTGGCCCAGCAGCTTAAAAAGTATGGTTCAAGTCCTGGCCCAGCAGCTTGAAAAGTATGCCTGGTGCACATGCATGTGTGCTCAAAACCCTGGCAGGTTGGAGGGATGGAGGGAGGAGCACGACAGGGTGGCCGTGCCCCTTTTGGGGTGCTTTCTCTCTCTCTGGTGAGCACACGTACTTTCTACCAATACATTTTTTTAAATAAAAAAAAAAATAAAGAAAGAAAAAGAAACGTCTTTGTAATAAATGTCCCTGTAATATACTGTGAAAGCATTACATGCACAAACCAAGCAGCATTTCTCTCTTAAACTTTTCACTCTGAAAGACTGAGGAGAGAACATAAGAAGGGGAACCTTAAATTCCAAAGACCTGAGCACTCCACCTCCCAGCTACGCCTGCCTTTTACACATGTAAGAATTGGGCCCAGAAGTTGCAAATATTTACAAATGTGCTGAAATCTCATTGAAGATCATTTAGAAATAGGATGGCTATAAGTGGAAAGTTCCAGAAGAATACACTGTGCTTTCATGAAATGTATTTTAAAATGAGTTAGCCTCCTGAGTTAGCCCTACCTAGGGAGGCCTATTGATGTACTTGCTTTCTAAAAGGATTTCAAATGTTTTTATTACCTCTTTTAAAAGCCTCTTTACAGAAGGCAAATGAAAAAGCTTAAGCAACTAATTGATAAAAAAAAAATTGAATCTATCAACCTTTTCAATAGTTACTATTCAACAATGAAGGCAAAGGGGAAAAAAAAAAGAAAAGAAAAGAAAGAAAGAAGCAGCGAGAGAGAGTGTTTTTGTCCCTCAGGTCAAACAGCTGCTTGTTCTTCAGAGCTCCGCACACTTAGCGCAGGTGCAGAACAGCTTTCTCTGCACTGTTCATTAATGGCCTCTGCCCTGCACTCAGTAATCTAGCTAAAACTCAGAAGCTAAATTGAAAAGACTGCCTAGCAAACCAAATTGTGCTTCAAAACACAACTTTCTGGCTTTTAGCTGGCTAATTTCAACCTCTTTCGTAAACTATTTACAGCTATAAAGAAAAATCACTAGAAATTCTTAATGAGAGAAAGTTGGCCTGAACAAGTCTTATCTGTGGCCAGTTTATCATCACTGGACTTCCTAACTACACCTGTACAGGCAAATAATGGTATTCAGGTGTAAAATTGAAGTTCTATGCTCTCGAGATATAAATTTTCTACTTTGTCTTATCTAAAAGTCATCCCTTTGGAAGTACAACTTTGGATAAATAATGTTTAGATGGTTATTAACGATGGGGTGAACCAATGGGCAGTGACAAGGTGAAGGTAAAGATCAAATCTGCCAAAGACTGATCTTCTGCTGGTGTCCAGTGTTACAGGTTCCCAACCAGTCCGCTCTATTGACTCCAGTTTGTAGGAATTACACAAACTAAAAAGCACAGCTTACAAGGACCAGCAGGTAGTGTGATGGCTACATGGCTGGACTCCCACATGGTAGACTACAGTTGGAGTCCCCATCCCGAGACTTAAACTCATGCCAAGCGCATGTGCTTGCATGCCCCAAATCCCAAGGGGGCAATGGAGGAAAAGGGATGGCTGGCATGGCCATCCTCATGTGGGGTTGATTTCATGCTTCTCCTTCTCTGTCTCGTTCTGTCTCTCCAGCAAGTCCACGAGCCCTATACCAAAAATCTCTCTAAATAAATAGAAACTTTTCCAGGTCTAGCACTGAAGCACAGTGGGAATGAAAGCCCACGCAAGGTTAGGAGCCATGGGGCTGACTGTGGATTCAGGTCCCCTGGGCATCTTAAAGACGTGCTGGGTGCACGCACGGGTACCCCAGATCTCGGGGAGCTGGAGGCCTGGGAAAGGGCTGGAGGCAGTGTAAGTGTTGAGAGCTCAGGAGAACATAGGTGAACCGAGTTAATGCAGACGGCCCGAAGTGAGCCTTACCGAAGGAGATAAACACACCTGCTCAGGTTAGTGACAGGGCTCAGCGTAAAGCCCCAAGACAAGGTCTCACAACACTGGAAACAGAGACTCTAGGCCCCCACTCTGACATCTCCTCCCACAATCCTGCAGCTGACAGACATCTTTCCTTCCTGAGAGATGGCCACCCTACCTGGACCTGAGTTTGCAGGGTTTTCACACCTTCACTGTAAGATCAAAACTTCAAAAGGAGCCCCTCCCTGCCACGAGCGAGTCCGCCAGGTCTTGGCCCAGGTCTTCTCCATCTGCCCCAGGTACTCACGCCGGGCTCCAGTAACATCTCCTGCTCGCGTTTCTGTCTCTGGTACGTTCTCTTCTACTGGCGACTGCCGTATGACCCTGCTCAGGGGGCTCTCTTTCTCTCTCTTGTGTGAACTTTCTATTACAAAATATTGATAAGAAGGACACATTTTTCAGTAACTTGAAACCTTAAGTCATGTTATAGTGACTAATACAATATTCATGAAGCATCGGCATCATTTCTAAGTAAAAGCACTGAAAAGCTAATTGCCCAACATAAGTTTAAAGTGTGTATGCATCAGCAGTTTGTCTATACATGATCGAGAGATGATAAATATATCTGGGTCTACTAGTAAACATGAAAAATTGTGTTATAAGGAAATACGTTTATAAAAAGTATGAAATAGAGCTCTACAAAATGCTGATACAAAACAGTTCAAAACCGCTTATTCCCTAGATTTTCATTAGAAATTATTGTTACTAAAAATTAAGAATTCTTGGGACCAGCAGTTAGTGTAATGGCTATGTTGCTGGACTCCCATGTAGTCAACAGCGGTTCACGTCCTGGACCCGGTGGCTTAAAACTCACGCCAGGCACATGTGCATGCGTGCCCAAGATCCCGAGAGGAGAATGGAGGAGAAGGGACTGCGGCGTGGCCATCCCCTGGTGGATGATTTTTTTGCTTTCTATCTCTCTGTCTCTCTCTGTCTGGTGAGCACACGTGCCCTATAGCAAAAACCTCTAAAAAAAAAATTAAGAATTCTCATTAATAATATGGTCATAGAAACCAGAAATAAGAAGGAAAGCAAGTCCTTATGCAAGGAAAATAAGACATGTTTTCAATCAATGAAGCTTATATAAAGGTGCATTTCTGTTAAAAGGACAGTAAATTTGTCCTACAGTGGAAAAACTGGTTATCTCAATATACAAAGGAGAAAAAGTTTAGAACAAATAACTAGAGGTACGTAAGAAGGCTTTATAAAGTTTGTGAAAATATAAATTTTGTAAAAAAAAAAATTATGTGTAATCAGACTCAGTTAAGTTAGAAGAGGGGAGACACAGCAGGGCATGGTGGTTAAGGTACTAGAGTCCCACATGGCTGACTGCAGTTCGAGTCCCAGATCTGGCGGCAATGTTTTCTCTCACTTTCAGTCTCTCTCTCTCTCTGTTTCTCTCTGGTCAAATTTACAAATAATAATAATAATTAATAATTAATAAAATAAAATGATTCTTTTAAAAAATTAGTCTTACTCTAATTATCTTTGGTAGAAATGGAGTGACTATAGACAGAAAAATTGTTTCTAAAGAAAAAGTATAGTATACCTGTTTTTAGATTCTAGTCTTTTTTAGTCTTTTCAAGTTTTTTTTTCTGTCATTTTTTTTTCTTTAAATTTGATCAGAAAGGGACAGAGTGAGAGAAAGAGAGACAGAATGAGAAAGCAAGCCACCAGGTCCAGGACTCGAACCATGGCCAGCCCTGTGGGAGTCCCTTAACTACCACACCACCTGCCGGCCCTCTTTTCAAGTTTTTCTTATCTACCTATAAACTAAACTATAACCTGAATTCTAGTTTTCTCCCTGATCTGGCTCTAACTCTCCAAATGAGAAGAAAAACGGCTGTGCTCTGGAGCTCCATAAGCTGAAGCTGAACGACTCGGCGTACATGTCCAGGTACACATCTCAGGTCTGACGTGTGGGCCACACAGTGCATTCACCAGAACCCCGCGCACCAGAGACCTTCCACGTCCCACTCGAGCCAGAGTGAGACGTGGTCACTCTCCGCTTTTCCCAAGACCCCTTAATCATAATTAGACTCTGACCCTCTTAATTTTCTCATGCTCTCTATGCTGACCAATTCTAGAATTGCAATAAAACCCAAACAAGATCTTGAAACTAAATTTGTTGCAACTTTGTCTTTTGACATAGTAAAAATTGTAAGCACATATCCCATGTTAATATGTCTTTACTATAAGATTTCTAAGTCAATCTTGGCCATGAAAACAGTAATTGTATGGCTGTCGTGATTTTTATTTACTTAAGTTAGATGTCTGTGGGCTTAAGGCTGTGTCCACATGATGATAAATATTAATAGGGTCAAATAGGTTGTCTATTCTTACCAACAATGAATCACTACATCAATTTTAAAAACGAATTAAACCCATTGTTAATAAAGTATAATACATCTCTAGCTGTTGGATCAATTTAGTAAAAACATCACTAGAAGGTGTATGGACGTCTGTCTGAAAAGCTCCGTATTTAACTATCAGCATGCTAGGAATGGCGTAATGGTGCCACCGGGAGCCCAGTGCTCTGCTCTCCCTCACAGCAACACCGAGCCCTCGAATCTGCAATAGCAAAGAGAGGCTACGTTCGGTTTGTGTGAATGACTGAGCCCTGCCCGCAGGGCACCCAAGCAAAATTAATTCTGGGAACCAGTTTTCTAGTTACAAATGTATTAATAGTTTCTTTGGAAAGTATAGCTACCTTGTGAAATTGTGAGGAGTGAAGCATGCATTCCACTGGCAAAGTCTGTAGGGAGCTGCAGGTAAAATTTCATAAAAGGTAACTGAAAGAACCCACCAAAACGTCCCATGCAACTCTTTCTGAACATATTGAGAAAGTCAACATCGGGACCAGCAGATGGCGGAACGGTTACATTGCTGGACTCCCATGTAGTCAACCATGGATTGAGTCCTGGATCTAGTGGCTTAAAACATGCCAGGCACATGTGTGTGCATGCCCAAAATCCTGAGAGGAGAATGCAGGAGAAGGGAGTGTGGTGTGGCCATCCCCTCTTGGCGGTGATTTCTCTTTCTGTCTCTCTCTCTCCCTCTCTCTCTCTCTCTCTCTCTCCAGCAAGTACACACACCCTATAGCAAAATTCTCTCAAAAAAATAAAATAAAATAAAGTCAACATCATCTTTTTAGGAGAGGGAATGAACAATTCCTCTCTGCTGCTTAGAAGCTCGCGTTCACCAGTATCTTGCGTCCGCACGCTCGAAGAATCACCCGTGGCTTTCCATCTCCCAGGGGCACTGCTATTTATATCTTCTTCTTTCTGGCTAGAGGTTCATTCTTTCGCCCTTCGTTTAGAACACCAATCCGGGTTGGGCTAGCTCTCCCTGCTGCCTTCTGATTTACTGCAAGTTCTAGCTTTTACCTTAACCAGCTTATAACCTTTTTCTTCTTTTTTGGCAGTAAGGAATAGTTGCTGAAATTGGTCATGTTAAAAGCAGAGCTCACTTTGAAGTCTAGCATCTAACTGGAGATGCTCAGAAAGCACATACGAGCGGCCCCGAGGTCTGACGGCCCATGGCTGTGGGCCTCTGCTGCATCGATTAAGCAGCTTCAGCCATTCATTGTCTGCTCTCCTTTCTTTAGTGAAATGAGTCCTCAGAGACTGTGATGAGAAGACACAGGCACAGAGGCTACAAGTTACTGGCCTCATTACCAAGACTCAAAGAAAATGTGAAAACCGTGGGCACTTTTTGGTCCTAAAGTTCACACTACCTGAGAAATCCTGATCTCACTGGCCTTAAACAATTTTCACTCTAAATTTATTTATATATTCGGTAGTTTTTCACTACTCGGAGAATAAAATTCAAGCAATTAAGCTTAGGACAGAAGACTCTATTTCCGGCCTTGTCTTCCATCTTCGTACATGAAAATTTGCTCCTCGGAGGCTGCTGGAGCCCTCGCTCTCTTGCTCGTAATTAGCACCTGAGCTTTGGTGATGCACGGCAGCACTTGAGAATTACTGCGCATTGTTACTGAGCTGTTTCTCCAGGTCGTCTTTTTCATTGTTGCCTCTGGAATACAAATTAAATATTCCCTTTCCCCTTCTATGTCAAGCCACAACATCAGAATAATCATCCTCTAATTAGATAAAACAAAAGAAAACAGGAGTATTGCTTCTCCTTCAATTTATGATTAGCTAAAAATATAGACCATGCACTCTGAAGTCTACTGGTTAATGCGCCACCCCCTAGGGACCTCTGGTTTATTTTCACAGTGCCTGCAACTGGTGCCAGAATGGGCAAGAATGCTCACTCCGAGGGCCAGCAGTCAGGCTGTGTCACTCACCCGACAGAACGAGGAGAGCCAGTAAATACAGAAAGGAGTATAGTCATGAGACCAGCCCTGGGGAGAGAGCAGACCAGAGTCTATACTGCCTCTGCCATGCTGGGTGAGAAACAGAACTTACACAGGGGGAGGGGCCAGTGTGAATGTACGTCTAGCGGCAGAGGGCAAGTTGGTCACTGCGTTGGAGCAAAATGACAAGGAGACCCAGTCAGTATCAGAAGGAGGCCTCACAGCACCGAGGGCAATTACTGCTTGAGGGGCAATATCCAGTACTAGGCACGCAGGATGCAACAACCAGTCTCCATTTTCTGCAAGGTACGTAAAGATCAACAATGACTAACAAGACAGCAGAGTAAAACGGAGTCAGTCACGACAATGCTTAGATCCTGGTTTAGAAGCAGCAAAGGCCCAAATATAGCTCTGCAATGCTTAAGTTGCTATCTTCTCACCCAGTCATAGGGGAGGGGGCCAGTGGCATCTCTTCCTTTCCTGTCGCCACAGTCCCGTATCTGCAAAGACTCAGTAGGGTTCTGGTAACTTCCATTGGTTAAGAACTAGGTTTGATCTGTTGTGAGGAAGGTAAAAGGTTATAGAATTCATAAGATTCATTGTGAAGTGAAAGACAGAAATTAGAGACAGATTTTCTTAAGAGTTAATTTATTAAGATGGACTCTGAGGCTACGTCATGACAGAGCCACCGGGTTCTCTTACAGACCGGGTACGGTGCTCGGCAGGTGAGAACCTGTGCCCCCGCGATGGCCAACAGTCCATACACACAGAGTTCCATGGATGTGTGCCGAATGAATGAAGAAGAATGAATACCGGTGCTCGTTGTTGCGAATAACCAATGAAAACCTAGGATTTACTAAAAAGATCCTAGTATTGCACACAATGAAGGGAAGAGGTAGAGGAAGCCCTCAGGACAAAGCTGGGGATGGCTCAGGAAGTCTTCTTCAGATTCGGCCTAGGCTTCTTTCCCATACGCTTCATTTTCCTTTGCCCTTAATTTTTCTGGGCAAATTCTGATTCTGTACACACATACCTGGAATGTTTACCAACTGATGAGGCCAGGATTCAAACCACGGGTGGCCATGTGGAATCCAGCTCCCTTCACTGCACTATGGGGCTGGCCCAGAAACCTAACTTTACTTAGTATAGGCAAAAATGGGGGATTTAGTGAATGGATTCTTTCCATTAAAAAATACATTTTTATTAATTATATATCATAATCACTGTGTCAAGTGCTAGATATTCAGAGCTCAATAATAAAATCCTATTCCTTTCATTCCAAGCTAAAAATCTAGTGGGATATGAAGACACCCAGGTAACCTATGTAATAGGTATTGTAATGCCATTATTCCATGAACTTTTTGAAGTTCCTGTGTATTGTCTCTTGAGTAGCATGCTACCAAAAAAAAAGAAAGAAAAGAAAAGAAAAGAAAGAAAAAAATCTGATGCAATTTAAATAGATTTTCTTAGATAGAATACATACAATAAGCCCAACCTGACAGGCTTTGTATTGTTTCAACGGCACCTAACTCACCTGCCTTAAGATTTGTTGCTGAGTCAAGCAAGTCGGGCTATAAAAGAGAGGCATTGTATGTCTCTACTTAACATATACCCACTGTCCGCACTCTATGGTAGAGACTGAAAGACTGGAAAACATGAAAGTATTAAAAATTGTAATGGACACTAGAGACAAAGTGGAAAGAGAGTGGGAGGGGAAGAGCATAGGAAATGTGGGGGAAATGGAGAGGTAAGACTTGTGGGACACAGACAAGGTCTATTATCTGTTGACGAGGATGTGTGTGGTGGTCTCAACTGGGCTGGACTGAGGTGTATATCATGCTGGGTAAAGTCTCTTCAGAATCTAAATGATGTATAGCTATTTAATGTATGAATAATAATAAAAAATAAAAGATTTTTAAAAAGAAGAAGAAAAGAAAGGCCTTCTAGGTGACTAGCTGTGAGGTCCGTAAGCTGCAGTCTGTGACGCTGTCATCCAACCTCTCATAAAGTCAGTGTGTCCCTGAGAAGATTACTTTTGAGGACAGCAGTCACACTGCTCTGTAATAAAATTTTTTAAAACCTGAAAAGGAATTAATATAAATACAAAAAAGTAGCATCCACACTGATTGATGGCTTCCATCTTCTTCCAGCAGCAGTGCCAAGCACTGAAATCCCAAGATGCATCATGAATGATGCAGAAGCAGCACGCAGGGCCATTTAGGGACCTGACGAATCCCTGCTTCAGGCTGGCACTTCATCCGTCATGGCGGAGCAGGCAGCCTGTACTTTCTAGTCCAGTGGACTAATCTAACTTTCCCCTCACTAAGCAACATAGACACACCCTCCCCAGTACACAAGTGTACACTCCTGCCTGCACACAGGACAACACACACACACTTACTTCAAGCTCCAAAATTTATATCCCAATCTATGAGCTATTATCAAGTACATCTGATGAACTGACAGGTACAAGATAAGATTTATGTTACTATAAAAAGAGCAAAATTATTACCCAAAGGACAGTTGTCATTTTGAATATAGCACATTTCCTTAAGTATATTTTTCTGACAATGATTTCATTGTATTTGCTTCTTTATGCTTAATGAATAACTCTATCAGAAAAGAGGCCTGAGACTGAGGGGTCCTATATGTTGTAGGCATTAGAAAGGATTATTCACAGTGAACTCAAGTATGCAGCCCCCTGGGTGTCCTTCTCTCTTTAAAAATAAGTAGCTTAATCCTTTTTTTACCTACAGTATTGTGGGAAATTTTCGAAGTCCCAAGTTTTCCTGATGTTCTCAGAAGGAGGTTCCAAGAACCAGAAGTTCCCTTTGTCCCCTTTTATGTCTAGATTTAAATTCTACTTACTACTGAATGGGTGACCCTTGCTTGAGTCTTGCCCCACAGCCTTGCTCTTCATTGCTCTGCAGGTGCATGTCCTCCCATGCCTTCTCTCATGTCGCCATTAAGAGTTCCTCCGTGGGTAATTTCCACACAAGGCTTTGGCCTTCAGAAGGGTGGCTTTAACACAGTAGGTAAGAGAGCACAATTTCAGTGACATTAGTCAACACCACATAGGACTTCTGGCCAGCCGCCCTTCTTCTAAGCCTGTGTTTCGTTTGTTTAACTATTGTGTCTTCATCTTCCTCAACCAGAACTTCCTCCCTACGGCATCTTTTTCGCACTGTGCTCTACGTTCCTCCTCCTCCCATAGCCCAGCAAAGAGCTCTGGAGGGATGAAGCATCTTTCCCTCACATATCACCATGTTCATGACCCAGGCTCCTGACAGACTAATAAAAAGAAAACATACAACATATTTAATATAAAATTGCATGACATGGTAGCCTGTGCAAGAAAATGAAGAGTCAAGGAAGCAACTACGTTTGTATATGTTTATGTTTGGGTTTGATGAAGAGTGAGCAGCAGTGAAGAAACAGGACTGGAGGACAGAAAGGGAGGCTCTAAGGAGAATAAGCTCAGGGAAATATACAAGGCCTGTCTGTCCAGACTGCTGGCATCTCTGCATCTTTGCCTCCTTTTCTCTGGGTATAATGGGTCACCACTTGAAAGAGAGTCTTATGACCTACTTCATGGAAGAAGGGTGAGGAAGGGGGAGTAGCCATCTTGCTTCAGTATTCTTAAATGCCGAGGTATCATATTTTGAGTACTGTGTCCTGAATCCCATCACATCTCAAAATAGCTTTTATTTTATTAAGCAATTAAGTGGAAGTTAGTTCTTATAACTTCCTGGTCTTTCATACCAAAGGAGTTACTACTAGATTGTCGGAAAAGTCATGACATATTTTTTCCTATGCAACAATGCATCAAGACTTTTTCTACAACCCAAGAAAATGTTTCCCTAAACAAAAGACCTGTCATCTTCAACTTAAAACATACGGCATAGACATAAAATTGAAAGGGGAGCTTATATTTAGTGTACAATGAACTCAAATGGACAGTCCAACTCTGTCCTACAAATGGTTTCTGAGAGCATAAAGGAAGATTTGGAAATTGACACTCCTCATGTGCTGAGAAAATCTGAAACATGGCTAGCAATTTGATTACTTCTTAGCATTTACTACATAACTAAATGAGGAATATCCAGCCCTCTTAGTTCCAAAAAGGGTTTTCAGGGGAAGTCCAACTGTAAAAATAGTTTGGAGTAGAGTTACAACAAAAGGCGCAAAGAGAACACAAAATATTTTTCAGAAAGAAGATGTCTGCCTGTCTTTTACTCTATATTTTCTCACTGTTAAAAGTCTAGTTGAGGGACCAACAAATAGCATAATGGTCACGTTGCTGAACTCCCATATAGCCGACCGTGGTTCCAGTCCCAAACCAGGCGGCTTGAAACTCACACCAGGCGCATGTACATGCATGCCCAAAATCCTGAGAGGAGAATGGAGGAGAAGGGATTACGGCGTGGCCATCCCCCTTGGGGGGGGGGGCAATTTCTCACTTTCAGTCTCTCTGTCTCTTTGTCTCTCTGGCAAGCACACATGCCCTACAGCAAAATTCTCTCAAAAAAAAATAAAAAAGCCTAATTGAGCAAGAGGCAGGTACTAGAATCAGGCATCTTTCCCGGTGAAAGCTGGTTCCAAGTGTACTGTGAGAATATGTCTCCAAGTTAGATCTTTAGGGAGGAACTCCAATCACTGTCCCTGTAATGTTTGCATTTGGAGGGAGGTCCACTAGGGTAACCCTCAATCTCCTTTTGCTGGTGCTCTTCACTCAAAAACCACACTCCCCTGAGGAAGACGGGTGGGGAGAGGGATGTGCAACTCAGCCCAAGGCAGTGTTTTCACAACTCCATGGGAGAACCATTCATTCTATTGTCTATTTGGGGTTCTATCCCAAGAATCTCTCTAAGAGATTCAATTGTCTGCATAGAGTTTGTTTTGTTTTGTTTTGCTTTCCTTTGCTCTGAGCCCTGTGATAAACTCAACAGGGCAGAGTCCTGGAGTTTGAGGGGATAAAGTGAATTGCAGAGAGCAACATTAGCAGAAGCACTTACTGGCTGCAAAGGCCTCCGATATTCTCCAAACCAGTTTCTCAGGCACTGAAGCTGAAATTCTTTTACTCTTGTGTCATTTGGTTCTCCTTCAGGAATGAGGAAAAGAGCCGTTATTTACTTAGTAACTCCTCTTAAATGTCAGCAGCAAGTGCTTCTTTTTCTGAATTAATTCAATTACCCCCTAGGAGGACAGCAGGCATTTCTTACCTACAGGTGGGCTGAATGTCTCAGAAGATAAACGAGAGTCCACAGATGCTAGGAAGAGACAGGGAGTGTTAGCTGCTTCCATCTCGCTCCCTCATCAGCAAAGGGCCGTACACCCAGCGCTTGCATTTCCAGCACTTTGGTACGGCCAACATCACGTGAAAAACCACGATGACTGGTTTCCTGCAGTTTGCCTCCTACCATTCCAGATGCTAGTTTTTCACACGTAGGCTCTCTGAAAGGGAAGTCATAAATCCTTCTTCGTCTGTTTGAGTCATGTCTGCTGATCTCATGTGATGCTGTGATTTCTATGTTTTACTAAACAAGCTTTATGAAGCTTGTCACCTTCCACTGTAATGTACTGGACAGTCATTAATTATTTGGCAGACATAATTAATCAGAAACACTCAGTGATAAATTTATGTATTTATTTTTGGTACAAACAGAATGCATATTAGGTATTTTCCCAAAAGTATCAATCAATAGGAAAATGCACTATGGTGGTAGGTAACTTAACTGACAGGACATTGATACCTGAAGTAATTTTTCAGTTGTCATCTGAATGAAACCTTAACTGACCACACTTTCTAAAATTCACCCTGGTATTTTATACCCCCTCTTCTGCTTTCTTTATCCCTGGCACTCACCACCAAATAGCACCCTGTGTTTCCTGTCTGTCTTCGGTGTTGCGGTCTTCCCGGTGTGTGCCCCGAGAGGACAGGGTCTTCTCCACAGCCTGGGTCTTCACCTCTTTGAATAATGCTTGACAACAGAGGTTCTCAATAGGATTCATAGACTGGCCCTGCGGCCTAGTGGTTAAGGGAGCTGGATTCCCTGGGGTCGACCAAGTGATCTGAATCCTGGCCCCAGAGACCTGAAAAACATACCAGGCACCTGTGTGTGCCCTAAATCCCAAGAGGGTGGAGAAACGGGAGGAGAAGGGACTGTGGCACGACTGCCTCTCCGTGGAAGCACTTTCTCTCTCCTGTCTCTGGCAAGCAAGGCACCTCTGGTAAATTACGTAAGTAAATAAATGCTTGCTAAAGGAACGGCCGAATACGTGAATGCCACACTGCTGAAGAACTTAATTTTTCCTTTCAGTGTTAAGAAATTGCCTTTCTCTGCAGGAAGAAAGTTGCTTTTCTACCCTGGCCTTGTCTCTCGAGAATCCCTGAACTCCTCTCCATCACGCCTCTTTGCCTCCTTTCCAATATAAACTGCACTGATACTTGGAAAAGCGCAGCGTTTAGGACCTAAAGACACAGCTTTGTTCTCTCCCTGTCACTCATGGGCTGTTTAGTCTGAGCTCCTTCTCTCATTGGTCAAGTGGGAATACAGAAAATGGTGCTCGCAAAGGCATAGAAGAGATTAAATGAGCTTTGGAGAGTGTTTGGAGGCCTCAAAAACCATTACAAATATTTATCATTGCAGGCCAGGTGTCATTACTACCATAGCTTTGTCTTCTTGATGCCAGGTGACATTTACCCACCAGCCTCTCTCTCTCCCTCTCTCTCATTATAAGTAAAACTATATCGTTAGCTCTTTCTTGCAGAAGGAACGGACCACCAGTCCAGTGGCTTCTACGATGTTGCACAAAGGTGGGGACAGCCTCCCTTGGCATGCTTATCTTGACCCGCGGTAACCAGACGTGAGCCACTATTAAAGACGTAGCTCGTTCAAGCCTCCAGCTGCCAGAGAGAGAAATTTCAGACAGAGCAGATCAGCGCAGGCCTGAGAAACGAGATCAGGGGAGGAGCAGGCAATATAACGTGAAAACCCTGGAAAGATCTTTTCTAATTTGCTGAGGACTCTGAAATAAAATGAGGTATTGATTCCTTTGTTCTCCATTTCTCTTCAGAAGCCTTCTATTAGCAAAGGCTGCCTGAGAGAAACACAGAAATCGCACCTACGGTCAATATCCTGGCCCAAGTGAGGGCTACGGCGGCCGCCTCGCTGGAAGGCAGAGAACAAGCCCACAATGGGCCGGGACTGACACTAAGTGAGTCGTAAAGCCGGGACGGAAAAGGCCCAGGTGATTTTTAAGAAGAACATATCGACCTAGAACTCGGTTCCG
>NW_006160006.1:4391965-4396709 GCF_000334495.1 Tupaia belangeri chinensis | reverse complement strand
CTTCTCTGCTAAAGATCTCGTGGCAAATATCTGCGGTTTTGCAGGCCAGTCGGTCTCTGTTGTAGCCACGCACGTCCAGCTTTGGGATACGAAAACAGCCACAGACCGTAACGAGCAAGCAGGCATCACCGTGTCCAAGAAACCCTTGTGTACAGAAGCAGGCAGTGGGCCGAGCTGGGTGGGGCCGCAGCTGACCAGCTCCAAGATGGGTGGGTTCTGGTCATCCATGCCCCAGAAAGAGGAAGCAGGGTCCCCGGAAAACCAGGCAATGTCAGCTTCCCGAGGGGCCTTTCTTCTTCTCTTGAGGAGTATTTATTTATTTCCTGAACAACACAAGCAGAGAAACAGACGGCACCTCCGACATGGTCTTAGCGTCACGATCCACCCCAGCCTCAGCCTGTCCAGATCATCTAGTACCCTCTAGGAAGTCCCAGGACAGGGACACAGGACCTTCCCAGTTGCATCAGCTTCAAAGAGCGTGGCATTTTATCTCCGTGCCACTGTTCTGCCCCACTTCCCTAAGGCTTCTTAGTATTGCCAAGGGCTAATCCCACCATCAAACCTGATGTGAAATATTAAATACTACTTCATCCTGATTTTCCCCCAAAGTTGGGTTTAGAAAAAAAAAATGGAGGCAAAAGCAGAACCAGACCTATCACTTTACCAAGAATTACGACCAAGGTTCCCCTTCTTCTCGACAAGACGTACCTGCTGAGAAGAGTGGGACGCTCGGACAAGCAGGGTTCTCCCGCCGCGGGCAAGCCCTGCGCTGTCACCTGTCACACAGGAGGTTTTCCAATAACTCAGTCCCCATTTCCTCGGCCATAAAATTGCGGTTAGTGACGGAGCCTCCTTCACAAGGTTTTTATGAAGGTTACAGCAGAGATGGGAATGCTCTTAGAATTCATTTAAACGTGTTCATTGGTATTTGTTAGTTACTGCATTTATTCCCACAGAGCCGAGGAAGAGGAATGACTCTTCCCACGCCTATTCCTGAGTCTCAAAGAAAGGAAGAATGACAGAAAGATGGGTAGGAAAAAAGGAAGAGAGAAATAGAAGGAGAGAGAGAGATAAAGAGACAGAGACAGAGAGAAAAAAGGAAAGAAACCACCCCCCCAGAGAGAGATAAAGAGACAGAGACAGAGAGAAAGAAAAAAGGAAAGAAACCACCCCCCCCCCAAAAAAAAGAGTGAAAGAAAAGGGAGAAAGAAAGAAAGGGAGAAGAAACTACCATTGGCGCCGCCCAGTGCCCCACACTGGATTTGGACCACCTGCGGGAAGGACAGCTCAGGTGCCAAGGTGCCATGAACCCGGCTCTTTTCACTTCTCCACTTTCAACTCCAGCCTGCTCACCTCTCCTGAGCTAGATGCTGGTGTCAGTGGGGGCCTGGTGTGAGTACAGGTTTGGATTTTCTGGGAAGGATGGCAGAGACGAAGAGAGCTTTTCACTCGTGGCCTCGGCTACTGCTCAGACCTGGACCAGGAGTCCCGGATCAGAAAGTGAGGGATCCTGGGAAAAGTGTGACCTGCGAAACATACAGAGACCCATTAGCACATCAGAGCAGCTGGTACTGTTCTCAGGAGGGAAATGAGCCCAGTAGATCACCCGAGCCCTCCCTACCCAGGAGCTAGGGAAGAAGGAGGCAGACAGACTTCCTCCGGGATGGAGCTTCTCCTCGCCATCCGCCTCCACGTCGTCAGGTGAGGGGAGACTGAACTGCTTCCCACTGGTTGTACAGCTGCTGTCACCTGGGGCGCGTCCAACAGCCATATTCAACCACAGGGAGCCAGGAGAAAATGTCATCGTCTCTACAAGGGAGCTCAAAAGCCACAGAGAGAAGTATCTCACAAGAGTCCCAGGCTCGGGTGATCTACTGGGCTCATTTCCCTCCTGAGAACAGTACCAGCTGCTCTGATGTGCTAATGGGTCTCTGTATGTTTCGCAGGTCACACTTTTCCCAGGATCCCTCACTTTCTGATCCGGGACTCACAAGAGAAACACCTCCCAGGAAACTAGAGCTAATGGGAAGACAGACAATAATTTGAATGAAAATTGTACTAGGAGCACGTAAGATCATCCAGCACAAGAGACAGTCTGGAAATTTTAAACAGAGCATGATTTTCCAACTAAACCATTTTGTACACAAATAGACAGTGAGGATGACTTCTGAGATCCGAATAAAGGATTCAGAAGGCTAAATTCGAGTCTTCCTTGAAGCATTGTTCAAGACTACACAGAGATGAAAATAATGATGGACAGGAAAACGGTAAGAATGGTAAACCAGGAGGCACAGCACGTGAGTGACAGAAATTCCAGGGCATGAAAGGGAATAGACGAAGGAGAAAAAGATAATTACTGATTTTTTCTTGTGATGAAAAAATAAAACTCACTGAAAGCTCTCACCCAACTCCAGCCTGGGCTGGTAGGAATAAACATGCCTATTTTTTTTTAATAATAAAATTTCTGAACACTGAGACAGAGAAAGAATTACAAAGTTCTAAACTAAGAAAATAATGACCTACAAGGGATAAAGAATCAGTTTCTCATTTCCAACACTGGACACTTGGCCAAATAGCATCTACTGAAAAGAGGATTTGGATCGAGAGGTATTGGTGCACATATTCCCCAAATAGGTTCACCAGCTACGCCACGCGAAAAGCATTTAAAGACATACAGTGCTTCAGGGAATATTATTTATTTAAAAAAGGCATAAAGTGTAAAGGAATTTTAAGAATGTTAAGTGTTAAATAAGTCCCTTTAAAATAGGAATGCTGGAGGCCAGCAGGTGGCGTGGCTATTTAGGCACTGGACACTCCCACGTGGCCAACCATGGTTCCAATTCCCAGACCTGGTTCCTTGCTTTCTCACTTTCCCTCTCTTTCTCTCTCTGTTTCTTTCTGGTCAAATTAAAAAAAAAAAAAAAAAAAAGAATGACTAAATAAAATTAGAATAAATAATTCTTTTTTAAAAAATAGGAAAGCTCTTCTCTACAGAGAATTCTAATAACAATGTAAAGCCAAAGGAGGGCTGAGCAGGGGTAAAAAGACACATGACGTTGAGTTATTAAAATCAAATATGATCATTAATATGGAAAAGAATATGGAAACCATAATTTATACTTTATGCTTCTACTGGTCATTTTACATGTCCTATTTTAAAATGAAATATCAGTCTCTAAACATTAAAAATAGCAGAATAAAACCAGTCATTTAAGCAACAACTTATGTTTAAATAAATCTTGGTTTCTACAACTATGATTTCAAGATTAAGGGGAAAACATACATAATCTGTTTAAATCATCTACCACATCAAGTAAAATAACAGGAAGTCCGTTCATCTTTCTGACAAAATATTTCTTGTCTTGATATTTTTCAGTATTCTATTTTTAATAATTCATACATATTAGCTATGAATGTACAGCTAGCCACAGTGTTCAGAAACAAGAAATGTTACAGTTCTTTGATGCCTCTAAATCAGTTCTTTAAAGAACTGTTTATTTAACTTAATTAATTTATTATAATTTTATTTGACCAGAGAGAAAAAGAGAGATAAGGAAAGTGAGAAAGCAAGCCACCAGGTCTGGGACTTGAACCGCAGTCAGCCATGTGGAACTCTAGTGCCTCAACCACCATGCCACCTGCTGGCCCTTCCCTAAGTTAGTTTTAATGAGCTCTGATGCCCTTTCCTGCCAAGTTGGTAAGTGTCTGTGCTCAGCCTTGGTCAGGACCCTGCTCTTTCTCTGGTGTCTCACAAAGTGAAGATCATTCTACCAGTCTACACTGGTCAAGCTCACGGCCTCCTGGTGTGGAACACTATAACACCTCTTTAATAGCCTGAAGCACAAGAGGTGTGTGTGTGTGTGTGTGTGTGTGTGTGTGTGTGCTGAGAAGCAGTATTGACACCTGGGAGTTGGCCTCTACTTCCAGGCTCTGCAAACTCTACAGGTAGAAGAGAGGGGTCTAAAGGGAGCAGAACTCTACACCCTGATCCCTAGACTACCACGGGCCCTCTCCCGCTACACAGCTCGTAGTGAACAATTCACGTTGACGGATGAGTCAGCCTGAATACTATCAAACCCTTCGTGAAAAGCTACTCAAGTTCAAATTGTTCACCTTGTTGAAAGAAGGTGATGTTCTAAGTAAGGCACTCCTCGCTTAACAACCGAGCTCTATTCCAACGACTAGGTTGCTGAGTAAATTGGTCAATAAGTGAGGAGCTCAAAGGCAGGTGTCTCATGGTGCTGTGGGGCCTCAGAGTATACATTTTCAGCTATTCTGCACCACCCTGCTAGAACAATGTATTCCATCCGTACAGGAAGCACACGTTACATGATATTGTGAATCTGGCGTAACAAACTTGATCTATTCAAAGAACTAGCACGTGCACAATACAGTGCAAATGTATAAATGAGATGTGTGGTCTCAAGTAATTGCAAATGCTTCGTGTGGCGAACACTCACCGACTGCAGGAAAGAGACAAAGCTTGAGAGAGGAGGTTCTCACGCCGAGACCTGGGCCTACGTCCCTGCAGGTGTCACATGGAGAGGCTGTTGTGTGAACAGCGGTCACGTCCAGAATCTATAAGCAGCCGAATGTGAAAGTGCACAGCAGGACAGAAAGCAGTCCCCCAGCCCGTGGGCCACTCAGCCCGAGAGTATGCAGAGACATGGGCGCTGCCTTCCCAGGGCCGGCCACTCCCATGCCACCCACCGCACAGCTGTGCTGCTGCTTCTCCGGAGATGCC
>NW_006160006.1:4297751-4391813 GCF_000334495.1 Tupaia belangeri chinensis | reverse complement strand
CCCCGAGTGGAAAATGAGTGGAGCAGCATTAAGCCACAACCCCAGCCATGCCTGCTGCCAGTCTTAAGAGAGCAGGTTCAAAATGACATGGCTCCTTAGTGGCCTTTACTTCTGCTAAAAAGAGGTGATTTCAGGGTTAAACTGAACATGAGGGATCTTTGAAAAGTTATAAAAAATGCATATTATGAAAAAAGCATGTACGGGTTTAAAACATTTTATGCTAAAATAAATCCATACTTTAATTCCATTTTCCATGAGCTTTTAAAAATCCCCGGACTGAAGATGGCAATCTGCCTTCTTGCAGCCTTCAGTTAAAGCCTATCTTTCTAAATTAGCCCTAGAAAGGGCCACTCGAATGTGTCTTGGGCTTAGGCATGTTATAGCTGTAGTTTTGTTCTTCTTTTTTCTTTCTTTGAAGAGAGAGAGAGAGATTTTTGCTGTAGGGCAGGTGTTCTCGCTGGAGAGACAGGGAGACAGAAAGCAAGAAATCACTCCCCTGGGGGGATGGCCATGCCATTATCCCTTCTCTTCCATTCTCTCAGGATTTGGGGGCATGCACACACCTGTGCCCAGCATGAGTTTTAAGCCTCTAGGTTCAGGCCTCAAACTGTGGTTGACTACATGGGAGTCCAGCAACATAACCATCATGCCATCTGCTGGTCCCACAGCTGGAATGTTTTCATCAATGTTATTTAAGCCCTCTTTAATTAATGCATGCTTTGCCATGAGAGTGGATAAAACATGATTTCACCCTGTCCCTTCTGCAGTGTCAGCTGTGGCTTGAACTCAAGGGAATAAACATGCCAACAACTCCACCCAGTTTTCCTCTGAGTGTTGCTTTCTCCCTGCTGTTCGGTTTAGAAAGATGACCTAAGACAAAGGCCTTCCCTTCCCTCTTGGGCTCCTTCTAGCAGCCTGGCCCTCCCAGCTGTGCACCTGCCTCCCGCTTCTCCTCTGAGGCCATGGAGGAGAGGATGAGGTTTCTAAGGCGCCCCAGTCCTGCGGACAGTGCCACTACAGGCTGCATTCTCCTGGGGATGTCTGATTATTATTTGTTCCAAACATATAAAACTTAGAGTAACAACACATGTGTGCAGAGCTCCTGAGCCCGTCATACGTGTGCGCTCGGTCAGGCTCATGTCCAGGCTGAGGGCACCTCTCCTCGAAGTGCCCCTCTCTCCAGAAGGGCTTCCCCATCCACGGAGTTAGGCTGGAGGCTATTGTGGGTGTCTTTTCTTTCCCTTCTTTGTTTTCAAGTCTTTGTTTACTTGTTACAGTACTTCCATGGGTGGGAGAGACAGAGAGACAGGCACTTCCAACAGGGATTTCATGCTGTGATGGACCCCACACAGCTCCTGCCAGCCCTGGATCCGGGTCCACAGGGCCTGGCATACACAGAGAGGTCTCCAGACATGAACCCGGACCTCCCCATGTGGATCACGCTGTGTCGTGTTGCCCAGCACCGCTGTCTGACCCCTTTGCATTCTGACACCAGGTCGTTTCCATCTGAGTGGGTGTGGCCGGGTTAAAGAGAGCCCCACACGGGAGTGGATGGTGTCTGCAAGACAAGGATATCCAGGGACTGTCCAGAGCTCCAGAAGGCAGAGAGCCAGGAGGTGACCCGTGTGCCTCACAGAGCATGCCACCTGGCAGCTTCCTTGCAGACTTCCAGGTTGTGCAACCGGGAAGCCATAAGTGTCTGGTTTCTCAAACCACCCAGTTGTTGGCCCTCTGCAACGGCAGCCCTCAGGGACTAGGAGGGTACCGCAAGTTCGAGTCCGCATATGCAGGAGCCGTCTGCGCTGCCTCTCACCCACTGGGACAGGAGTGGGCTTTCTGCACACCCAGTGAGGAAAGGGAAACCCGGCAGCCCGAGCCAGCAGTCACAGTCTGTACCCACGGTGACAGTCCCATGGGTTGTACACACCCTCTACGTGATGTGACGAGTGTCCCTTTACATCCATGGTCTTCCCCCTAAAGCCCATAATCTGATCAAGAGGAAAACACTAGACAAAAAGACAAATCTGAGCTGCCACGGACTTGACCAGTGTTCTTAAAACTGTCAAGATCATCGAACATAGTCTAAGACAGTCTCACGGCCAAGAGGAGCCTGAATCGAGGTGCCAGCTAGATGGGATGTGGTGCCCTGAAGGGACCCTGGGACGACGAGGCACGGGGTAACAACGGAGGACATCTAAATAAGGCACAGGCTTTAGTTAACAGCAAAGTGTAAATTCTGATCAACGATTCCAAGAAGCGTTCCGCGGACATGGACCACATAAGTAGTGTGAGTCACAGAGGTGTATTAGCAATATATTAGCAGTACTATGGAGAGAGAGCATATGCGAGTAACAGAGAAAGCTGGGAACTGGGTTTGCACCACAGAGTTCATGACAACTGTCTGTAACAGCTTCACATTTTCGTCTGTGAATTCAAAACTATTCTAAAAGATCAAGGGGTATTTAAAAACAAAAACAAAAACACCCTGGCCAGCTCCTGCAGAATCATATACACATTGCCCCCTCATTCCACCTTCAATTACTCCTGAATGTTGCTGACATGAAAACAATCGTTCTTAAGAGACCATAAGTCTTTGGGTTCCAGCATCATCCAGTGCAAAATAACAGCAGGCAAGCTGACGCCCACACGGATGAGTCAGCCGTGCAGGTCTGGGAGACAGCGGTGTTTAGACAGATGATGGCAGGAAGTCCAGAGCTTGCACACTCGGATCCTTCCCCACAAGTTTCCTCTAAATGTACAGGCTGCCCTCACAAGGCCACCAGAGCCAAACCTGCAACGTCCTCCACCGTCTCCACACTCTCTCCTGCGGCACCGAAAAATCTGGACTGGCTGGACCCCTTGCCTCTGAGGCTGTTTATGATCTGAGAAGCACTGGCAGGAGGTCCAGAAACAGCGATGCCCTCAGGTAGTCCACCCTTATCCACGGAGATGTGTCCCAAGACTCCCAGGGGATGCCTGGATCCACAGATGGCACTGTGCCTATACAGAGTATGTTTTTATTTAATCCATACATATCAATGATGATAAAGTTTAATATATACATTAGGCACAGTAAGCGATGAACGATATTAACTAATAATAAAAAAGAATGATTCTAACAATATGCTGTAATACAAGTTCTAGGAATGTGGCCTTTCTCCCTCTGACTGTACTACGCCTGCCTCTTTTCAGAACACATTATTCTGTTTCTTGGGACCAGCAGTTAGCGTAATGGCTATGTCGCCAAACTCCCATGTAGTCGACCGCAGTTCGCATCCTGGACCCGGTGGCTTAAAACTCACACCGGGCGCGTGTGCGTGCATGCCCAAGATCACGAGAGGAGAATGGAGGAAAAGGGATTGCGGCATGGCCATCCCCCCTGGGGGGTGATTTCTCACTTTCTGTCTCTCCATCTCTCTCTGTCTGTCTGGCAAGCACACGTGCCCTATAGCAAAAACCTCTCAAAAAAAATAAAAGAAAGAACACATTATGCTGTTTCTTGATCTCTTGAAAACTCATGGTAGTGGGGCAGGTGGAATGGCTGTGAAGGCCCACATAACTGACAGAAGTTCAAGTCCCAGACCTGGTGACCTTCTGTCTCACTTTCCCTCTCTCTTTCTGTCTGTCTCTGGTGAGTGCATGTGCTGCATAGAAAATTTAATAATAATAATAAATAAAATTAAATAATTATTTAAAGAATAAAACCAATGGTAGTTTTGTCCCTTGTCCTTCCAAAGATTCTATGGATAACCAATTATTTATATCAAATGACTCCCCGAGTGGAAACACTAAAGTGGTCTCTGTTTTACTTCCACACCAATCAACGGCTTTGATGAGACAGTACTTTGGTCACTGTATTTGATTATCTCGTCATCAGAGCCATTTAACTTCCAAATATATTGCCTCACAATCGGGTAGTAATTTATTAATTTCCATATCAGAAAAGATTATTTAGTCTTAAATATAGGAAACTGATATGCATCTCTCAATTCACTTCAAATGGTTTCAAAGATTGCAATTCTTGCCATGTGGGTTTCTTTGTAAGTATTCTCAGGTGTGTCATTACGGTCTCCAGTCTCCGATACATAAGAAAATGGTAAAGTCTCAAACCTCTAACAGAAGTGTTCAGTATTTTCCCACTGGCATAGGTGGACCCGCCATGAAGACTGGCCCGTGGAACCTGGCTAGTTCCGGTTCCTGAAGAGGCTGGAAACTATCACAGGAATGACTGGGGAAGGAAAGGGGAGGAAGCCGCTGCTCTGTGCTGAAAGCGAATTTTTGGAACTCCCCCAGGGCCATCTCCAACAGGCAGGCGCTGAGGAGAGAGCCACACTTTCTGAGCAGCTGGGAATAGAAAATGAAACATAATGTGAATTATTTAGGCTACAGTTGGCAGTTTTAACTGTGGGGGCTATAAACGGTGTCTGTTTTTAAGTGAGTCAGCAACTGCAAAAATGAAAACGCGCTCTCTACCCCAGCAGGTCTGCCCTATTAACCCGGCTTCCAGGGACAGCCCGCTTTGTCTCCACTCCACGAGGGAGCCTCATCCTGGGCAGCACTTTAATTCCGGGGATAAGCACTAACAAGCACAGGAAGCAAGAACGGCTAGGACACGTGAGATCTGCAGAAGTCGGAGGAGCCGTAGGGAGGAGACAGATATGGACGTCTCCCACCTCGCACCCACTCTGGCCAACTTTAACAAGGGAAGGCCAGACACACCGCCAGGCACCGCTGGGACTGCAGGGGCTGAGCAGTGATTCACCCTGCTCCCCAGAGAGCTGCGACTTTCTGGTTCTCTGAGACGAGGAGAAAAAAATACCATGCCTTCTTGCCTTTATTTTCAGTTTGAAAAGCCTTAAAAGAAAGTCAAATAATTACCCCATGTACTCCCTTTGAAGAGAAAGATAATAATATTGATCCTACCTAGAGCAGATATTTTTGCCTGAAGTTGCGGTGCCTTGGGTTTATGGCACGCAGCCAGTGGCTAACATAGAATTCATTTCCTTTTTCTTTTTTAGAGATTTTTGGTACAGGGTGTGTGTGCTCGCCAGAGAGACAGAAACAGACAGAAAGCAAGAAATCACCCACCAGGGGGAATGGCCATGCCGCAGCCCCTTCTCCTGCATTCTCCTGTGGGGATTTTAGGCACGCACGCACACACGTCTGGAGTGAGTTTTAACCTGGTGGGTCCAGGACCCAAACTGCAGAAGACTACGTAGGAGTCCAGCAGCATAGCCATTATGCCATCCACTGGTCCTCATTTCCTTTTTCTTATTCATAATTTTTTTCTTGGGGCCAGATGGTGGCTCTGAGGTAACACAACCGGACCCACATGGGAAAGGTACTGGTTCAGGTCCCATCCGGAACCTCCCTGAGCCCTCCTGGTGTACATACCTGTGATCTGGGCCAGCTGGGACTAGGAGTAGAGTGTTGGGGACACTGTTTCTCTCTCTGTTTTTCTGAAGGAAAAAAAAAAAAATATATATATATATACACATATATATTCACATATATATATGTAACCAGAAAAATTGTATTGGCCTATTCAAAGTAACTTTGCAAGCATTCTATCCTAGAAGTCATTTTGATACCAAGGTATACTCGGTAAAACTGAAATAAAGAGGTTAAATGCCTTGTCCCCAAAGAATAGCCGATTAATTACAGTGTCAGAAATAGAGCCAAGTCTCGCGACTGTCTCTCCAGGCCTGCGGTTTACACTGAAAGTCTGAATTATTAAGCAGAGTTCAGGGGAAGAAGCTCTCTTCCAGACACTATGCGGCCGAAATGTGATGACTGCCCCTGTGCTCATCTGCAGTTGAAAGGAACTCGCTTCTCATCCAAGCTACCCTATGATTAAAGTGGAGGTATACATTCCTTCTGTAGAAGAGCATTATCGAGGTATTCAAACATGGCGTCAGCGGGTACACCAGTACAGCTCTCCTAGCAAAGCAGCATGCTCTATACCGTGACGTCACTCTAGTGTGTTGAAACGTTTAAAATGAATAAACCACAAACCTGAGGTCACTGATGATGTACAGAAGAGGTAAGTACGGTTTAGAAATAAAGATTAATTTATTAAAATCATGCTACTGGGGAAAATGACGTGCTTGTGACGAGCCCACTGTGACCCCGTGTTGTCATTGAGTGGATTAGGGTCAGAATCTTACACTCACGGGGCCAGGCACTGGTGCGGTGGTGACATAACTCGCTCCCATCCCCAGACCTTCCTGAACACACACTAGACGCACATGTGTGCCCATAATCCAGGCCAGCCCAGGCTGTGGGTTGATCAAGGCATGGAGACCCTTTCGGAGGATGACTATGTCTGTCTGTCTCTATCATGGAAAAAATTAACTTTAGAATATCATAATTACAACAACAACAGCTACTTATAAGTTATATAAATCACTAAGGCGATTCACATGATAGGTTGAAATTTGCCAAAGTTTGCTTAATCTATAATGGGAAAGGAAAAAACTCATTAATAACAATATAAGACTTAAAAATAAAACCATACTTGCAATCATATTAAAAAACAAAAAGAATTATATGTGGAGTCACTGCCCACTTGGGCATTTAGGGACATTTTCTTCAGCCAGCATTTACTGAGCTCTGCTGTGTGCCAGGTCCTGGGAGATTTCCAGCTTCATGCGGTCTCTGGCCCATCTGCTTTGCCTCAGGGGATGCAACCCTCCTAGGGGCTTAAGTTTGTTTATCTGTTGTGACAGGTGGGGACGTGCCTAGGCATGGCCACATTCGCACGAACTACCTCTGGAGAAGTGGTCTAAATGCAGCATGGAATCTTAACAGAGAGAAAATTCCCAAGTAAAGGATCTCGAAGAGTCCACGCAGGCTGTCAAGGGGCGTTTGGGCAGGTCTGGGCCACACCACCAACATCCCCAGTGAGAACAGAAGCCAGAAATGGAGGGGTTCATTGGAAGCTGCTGGGAACAGGCATTCACAAAAGACAGGTATATATTGGCATTTTAACTTAACAATAAGTATTTATGTTCATTTGCAATCTTTAGATCTTAGGCCAAGGATTACTCTAGATAAACATCTCTAACCACTCTCTCAAGCAATCTTTCATTTTATTTTCTTCTTAGGTTTATTGATTTATTTTTTCTGATGAGCAAGAGGGACGGAGATTGACAACAGCCCTAACGGAGTGTCGGTGCTGCAGTCCACTCCCAGCCTCAGTCAGCCCCAGAATCAGCAGTGCTCACACAAGCCAGGTATGATCAGGGCAGTCTCCAGACGGAGCCTGGAGCCTCCCCATCTGGGTTTGTCTCACAGATCATCATTTTATGGCCGCGCTGTCCAGTCCCCTCGAGCTGTCTTTCTTGCATAAATGATGCCCATAATGTGTTATCTGGGATATCTAGTTCATGATTTCAGAAATGAAGTCAAAACCTAAAGACCACTAAAGGCAACCTGACTGCAGAATCCTTCTAGATTGTTAGATACTCCATGACTTTCATTTTTTTAAAGCTGTCTAGCATATACTTAATTTGAAAGTACTGACATTTTCCAAAATATTAAACTTAACTTTCATGGGTACTCTAGCTTTTTCTAAATCATATTTTCCCATTTTGTGAGTGCCTAAGTTACCTAATTACAAGAGCAATTCCAGTGGCATCGGCAGTGCTAACACAGCCAGAGCTGTGAAGGCCTTAGGAGCCGAAGCACATGGGTATGCAGCGGTGTAGACTCACACCAAGTACTTGGGAAGTATGGGCGCCGATGAGCACCCAGCACAGGAAAAGGAACCCACGAGTCAGCCCACATGAAGGGCTCAAAGCACTACATCCGGCGAAAGGCACCCGGGAGAGTGACTTCCAGAGGGAGGTGCCGTGACTGCGGGGTTCCCCCCCAACCCCGGGTAACTCGGAAGTGTTTCACTGCCCTGGGTTGGCGGGGTAGAAGCAGCTGGCAGAAGCTCCGACTTCTTGAACAGAAAGTGGTCCTGTAATTGGCCTCGCATTTTTGGCCTACTGAAATAACCGCCGGGTGCCCCAGCGATGTGCGAAGGGCTTTCTTTCTCTCTCATGTTCGACCTCCCAGAACACGTTCATTTCGTAATGACTGCATTTATCCCAAGTCCAGAGCACCGCGGTGCCTAAATTTAGTGTGTTCGGGAATACCAGCATAACAATGAGATATAAGATATTTTTAGAGATATTGTTCACAATATCTTTCTGGACCACAAAAACCATTCTTGCATTTTCCAGTTCAGTAAATTAAATACCAATAATCTTTTCCACCATGCACCCTGGAATCTTCAACATGAGAAAAATTCCACATTGCAGAAGCTTTTATGTAGCAAATTGTTGAAGGAAATAGTATTTTATCATCCAGAAAATTCCCTAAGGAAACTAACAGTCATTATAAAAGTCTCCTAATGAAAATATGTTTCTTCCAAGATACGGCTCATAAGAGCTTATGAATCTCTGTTTCCTAAAGGGTGACCAATCAGGGACATTACATACACAGTGTTCTAGTTCTTTCTCAGTGCTCCGAAAGAGCTTGTTTCATTGTTTTTATAATCCCATAAATTAAAAGAGCACACATATAATTTTGAACACTGTCAGCAGATTTATTGTCATTTACTTTTTAATTTGCCAGAGGTCACATGTCCTTGCTGGAGACAGAGAGAGAGAGAGAGAGAGAGAGAGAGCATCGCCCACAGGGCCCGGTCCCGACACAATCCCTTCTCCACTGTCATTTTTAACTGGTCTTTTTAAATACGTAAAAGTAAAGCCTACCAAGTGAGAGACATTTTTGGACTGAAAGTAAAGCTAAAAAGTGTAGTTTCTCCTTTGAGCATTACATTTTCTTCAAAGTCACTGAATTCCATTTATACTATATCATGTTAATGAATCATTATTTTATGCAATTAAAAGTGAAACTTTTTTTTTTGAGAGGTTTTTGCTATAGGGCGTGTGTGCTCGCCAGAAAGAGAGAGACAGAAAGACAGAAAGTGAGAAATCACACACACCCCCCAGGGGGATGGCCACGCCACAATCCTTTCTCCTCCATTCTCCTCTCAGGATCTTGGGCACACATGCACACGCGACCGGTGTGAGCTTTAAGCCACCGGGTCCAGGACGCAAACCGTGGTCAACCACGTGGGAGTCCAGTGACATAGCCATTACGCTAACTGCTGGTCCCAAACTAACTTTTTAAAACACAAAATAGTGTTTTGGATTCCCATACTCTAGAAGATTAACTGTACGAAATGCTGAATAAATGTCCAGATTCTTTGTTTGAGGGCAGGAGAAGAGAGGCGAGCCCCGCAGGCACCCAGTATGTGTGCAGATGGGATTACAACCCCTGGAACTCTACAGACGGGGTTCCGGCCCCTGGGGACCTACAGACAAGATTACAGCCCCTGGGGACCTACAGACAGGATTACAACCCCTGGGACTCTACAGAGGGGTTCCGGCCCCTGGGGACCTACAGACAGGGATCTGGCGTCTGGGGATCTAGGAGTGGGGCTCTAGCACTGCGGCCACTTTCTCCATGCAGAAGACCAGGCGTGTGCCCCAGCACTCTCTGGCTGTTCTCGGCCCTCGCGGTGTCCCTGATAAGATGCACCCCTCCTTCCTACACTGCGGATGGGCTCTGGATCTCTTCTTGAACCCCGAGCACTCCCTCTCATGCAACCCCAATCCTCTCAGCTCTGCTCTGCGGCTGCTCTGGGAACCCCTCCTTCCCTGGCGCTCTCGCTGCGCTGGTTTGCCGGAGTGTAGCCCTGTGAACCGCATCAGGCACCGCAGCCCGCAAACCCGCAGCGTCCACTTGGGCTTCCCCGGACGCTTGTCCCCAACTCCACTGCGGGCCAAGTGGGTTACTTCTCCCGCTGGCGCTGCGTGACCCCCAGGACGTACAAGCACGAACATGTATGTTCTGGGATTTGAGGTCACCGCAGCGCTCTGCTCCAGATTAGCTTGAAGAATGACTACTATGGGATCAAAGAGTCAGCGCTAGGTGCCGCGTCCTTGTGAGGAGGAGCGCTCGGGCTGCAACGTCCCTGAAGGCCTCTGTGGGGCACTGGCACGCCAAGGCTTCTCCCCTCCACTGGGAGAAGAGTCCAGGCCCGCACACAACAGGGCGAACCACGAGGAAGGAAGGGCTGTAAACAGAGGCAGCAGTCGTGCAAACGGATCCCATCACCCTTCCAGAATACTCTGCGGCGCCGTGATGGCTACACGACCACCAGCACTGCGTGCCCAGGTGGGCAAGCTGCAAAGCTAGAGGAAGTTCTCCCCCGGCCCCCGTCTCCCTCACGCTTAGGCGGTCAGCACCTTGCTCCTCCGACTTCGCAAGCATCTACGGTTAATGTAAAAGCTCACTTCTTCCTTACCTCCACAGCGCTGTGCTATTCCAGGATCTTGGCATTTCTCACCAAATGATAATCTGTTTGTTGACAAGAATCTGTTGTCACAGATTGATTGCAAAATCTCAGTGGCTTACCACACAGAAATCTATCTTTCATTCGCAACACGTCCACGTAGGTGGTCTAACTTCCAGGTGGCTCTCCTTCAGCGGGCGACTCAGAGACCCAGGTCACGTCTAATGACCCCATTGTCTTCCGAGGCTGCTTCCCACGGCGGAAGTTCACGTTGATGGGTTGTGCGTAGCGGGCTTGCACGGGACAGCCATCACGTCTACCCACTGTCCTTTGGCTTTTCCCCGACGAAGAGAGGTTGGAAATAACCTGCTGTGTGCTGAGGGAGAGAAAACGGGGTTGTGGACAGGTAGCGGTCGCTGCCACAGTCCTGAAGCTGACTTTGCTAGCAGGGAAGTCCACCATTGTCTGAACTCTACACAACGTCAATGTGGCCATAGGAAAACCTGCAACGGGGCATCGGCAGTCGGGCGGGGCTGCCCGGTGCTGCTGCCCGGGCGAGGGGCTCTGAGTCCGACCCCAGCTCAGCCTCAGGCCAGCAGCGTGGATGTAACCAAGCAGACGCAGCAGGGCCGAGTGACACAGCTCGCGGACCTTCTGGAAGGAACCAGACGACAGAACCCTTCACTGCGACGGCCTCACACAACACGCGTTACCAGAATAAACTGCTGCTCTTCATAAATCACTTGGGCAGAGGTGTTTTGATATATCAGCATAAAACAAGCTAAGAAGAAAGCTTTGCGCTACTTTACAACGCGTGGAAAGAAAACCGGGCTTTGTAGCAAGACTTTGGGAAAGGCCCTTCAGGTGAAGAGAACCTACCGTCAGGCGGACTGCCCCACTCAGCCCTGGAAACAAACCGCGCCCTCTCTCTGCAGCCCCACTGCCGTGGCCGGCCTGTGCTCCGTCCCTGCGTGCAACACAGATCACCTGCAAAGTCCGTGTGTGCGAGTGCTCCCCGACGTCCTCCATCACGCCTCCCGGCGTTAGAGACGCAAAAAGAAAAAAAAAAAAAAAGAAAAATGATGTGACATACTGAAGTTTCATTTGACATTTAGAAAAAACACCATGGGGCCAGCAGGTGGCACAGTGGTGAAGGCACTTTACATAAAGAACAATTGGTGTCTCTTCCCTTTGTGTGGCTCTCGGAGCTCAGCTGAGTGGGTTTTTTGCTTCCTGGTGTCTGAGGGGACACTGGCCAATTATAACCGCCAGACAACAGCTGGAGTGTTCAAGTGGCTTTTCTCACAGCCACGAGTGGGATACTATTTAATGTTTAGAGTTTTATTTTGTTTTACTTATTTTTTATATCCATTTTTTCCTATAAAAGGATGCTTTTATTTTGTTGTGGGTAAATCCTTTTTATTAAAAAAAGAATATAGCCATAGTCATAATAATAAAAAAATAAAATTGTAGTTTTATTTTAGAAATTAAACATGTCTCTTAAATGACCAGAAAATAACTGCGGTTACAATGTACAATCTTCGCATGCAGCCTTGCAGAGACCAGTGTCTCATGAGTATCACCAGCCAAGAACCGTTCTTAATCCATAAATGGAAGAGAAGAGGAATAAATTAGATGGCTTCCTGAATGCTCAAAATTATAAAAATCTTGAAGTTTTAGGAAAAATCTAAGACATGCTCTGTGACCTACCTCTCCGCCTGACATATGCAGATCAAAATCACAATGAGATACCACCTAACGTCAGTCAGAATGGCGAAGATTAATAAAACAAATAATGGTAAGTGCTAAAGGGGATGTGGTCAAAGGGGAACACACCTACACTGTTGGCGGGAATGTAAATTGGTCCAGCCACTGTGGAGAGCAATGTGGAGGTTCCTCAAAGATCTTCAAATAGATGGGAACCAGCAGTTAGCGTAATGGCTATGTCGCTGGACTCCCACATAGTCGACCGCGGTTCGTGTCCCGGACCCGGTGGCTTAAAACTCACGCCGGGCGCGTGTGCGTGCGTGCCCAAGATCCCGAGAGGAGAATGGAGGAGAAGGGATTGCGGCGTGACCATCCCCCCTGGGGGGTGATTTCTCGCTTTCTGTCTCTGTGTCTCTCTCTGTCTGTCTGGCGAGCGCACGCGCCCTACAGTGAAAATCTCTTCAAAAAAAAAAAAAATCTTCAAATAGAACTACCATATGATCCTGCAATCCCACTCCTGGGTATCTACCCAAAGGACAGGAGAGCACTCAGTTGGAAAAGCGCTTGCACAGCTATTTCCACTGCAGCATTATTCACGATTGCTAAGACATGGAACCAACCCAAATGTCCACAAATGGATGAATGGATTGAAAAACTGTGGCACATATACTCCATGGAATACTATTCAACCATAAAAAACAACAAGGCCCTGGAATGTGATAGAAAGTGGACGAATACGGAAGATTTGTTGCTGAGTGAAGTAAGTCAGGCTATGAAAGAGAGACATTATCTCCACTTAACATAAACCCACTGTCCGCACTCTATGGTAGAGACTGAAAGACTGGAAAACATAAAAGTATTAAAAATTGTAATGGACACTAGAGACAAAGTGGAAAGAGAGTGGGAGGGGAAGAGCATAGGAAATGTGGGGGAAATGGAGAGGTAAGACTTGTGGGACACAGACAAGGTCTATTATGTGTTAGCAAGGATGTGTATGGTGGTCTCAACTGGGCTGCACTGATGTTTATGTCAGCTGGGAAAAGTCTCTTCACAATCTAAATGATGTATAGTGATTTAGTGTATGAATAATAATAAATAATTTTTTAAAAAGAGGAAGCTCTTACCTGGGTTCTCAGGTTTCTTTCTTATTTTTGTTTCTTTCAGTTTTGCTCTTGAGTGCACGCCCTCACCACAGAGAGACAGAGGCAGAGCAAGAGAGGGCGAGAGAGAGAGAAAGGGAGGGAAAATGAGCAATCACCCAGTTCCCCCAGCCCCGAGAATTGGTGTGGTAGGGACAGGCAAAGCTGCAATCCCTTCTCCTCCTTTCTCCTCTCCGAATTTTGGACACAAAACCAGCGTATTTTCAAGCTGGGGGTCCAGGACTGAACCATGCAGTCAGCCATGTGGGATCCAGGTGCCCGAACCCCAACACCACCTGCAGACCCCAGTTCTTGGGTTTCTTTTCTCTTTTCTCTTTTCTTTATTATTATTTTAAATTTAACCAGAGAGAAAGAGAGGAAAATAAAGAAAACAAGCCGCCAGGCCCTTGAACCGCAGTCGGCCATGTGGGAGTCCACTATGCCAAGTGGAAAGAGTATCCCCCAATTTCTGGTCTGAGACACTGAGAACCAGAAGCCCCCCAGGAGCTGTCCACCTGCACAGCCCAGCATAGAAGCAGCAGGATCTTCCTGTGCACCTGCAGAGGGTCTGGACTTAGTGAGAAACTTGGGGAGGGGAGGGCCATAGGGTGAACTGAGGCCTTCAGTAGTGGACGTCGTCCCGGACCCCACAGCCAGACACCTCACAACCCTCACTGTCTAGGTGCCGTCGGCGTGGTGGGTTTCCGAGATGCCATTGTGGGCAGTTACTGACAAGGACAGCTCTTCACCTCACCTCATGCTGAGACGCCCTGGAGCCAGTTCCCAGAACTCAGGGTTCTGCAGAGAGAAGGCTGAGAGACATGCCCTGACTAAGCCCATGTAAATCCGGAGCCATGTGGCTTTTCTGGCAGCTGCCATCAGAGAGACGGGAGCTCCAAAGACAGTGGGTTTAGAGGAACTCAGGCTCTGTCGGCTCCAGGTACTCAGTTTCCGGCTGGGGAAGGTCAGACTCACTGATCTGTTTACTCACACGTTAACATTCCAAGCTGGGCCATCGGAGGCTGCCCATTGCTTCTTCGTTCTACGGTGAAGTACTGATTTGTGTGTCATGTTTAACTCCGAAGGGTGAAACTCAAGGGGTGATCCGGAGAGCATAATGGTGAAGTGAGCAACTCGACCACAGAAATCACAGTGCTGCACCTTCGCAGAGCATGGGTCTCCCACACAGAAATCACAGTGCTGCACCTTCGCAGAGCATGGGTCTCCCACACAGAAATCGCAGTGCTGCACCTTCGCAGAGCATGGGTCTCCCACACAGAACTTGTGGAACACTGCACGCACGCACACACACACACACACACACACACACACGCTCACCCCTGGTCCTTACTCCAAACAGACTCGGCTTTACTGGGCCTGGGATGGAGCTTCGCAGTTGCCATCTTTCCACCTGAAAATGTCGATCACGACTGGTGTCTAAACCACAAGTGTCCACGCAGCAGAGGCCCTTTGCTCCCAGTATGACCCCAGAGGCAGGACAACACGTGAGAAGCCTCCCCAGGACTTGTTCTGGGGACTCCTCTGAACTCATTACTTCTCCATGGCTGCAAACACACTTCCCTTGGGTCCCCAAGCTCTGAGGTCTCATGTTGCCTTTCTGTTTTAAACATCGCCTCATTTGGATGGGCTGCATTTTGGAAGGTGGACTTTGGGTCCAACCCAGTCACCTGGAGGAAGCTGCTTTGAAAATCACCTCTAAGCTCCAAAGACTGGGAAACGTCTCCAAATGCTGACTTCTTCCCCAGAAAGAGCAGCCAAAACCCTTCTCTCTGAGGGATCTGAGACTGATAACATGTAGACGTGAGGCAGGATTTATGATTACTTACCGATTTCTGCTTTGAGCAGTCTGACGGAAATTTCTTCAGTAGCTAAATGCCTCTTAGACAATAACCTAGTTTTCAAACACTCAGTTCTCAGCTAAACTCTCATGGAGTTTTTTTTTTTTTTTTTTTAGTCCAAGAAACTCAAATCTCTCTGGATCTCACTGCAGGCAGAGAAAAATAAAACTTTGGCAACAATGCAGCATATTAATTTTCCTTCCTCATTCACTATTAAATCACCCATTCCACAAATATTTCTTCAGTAATTATTAAGTGCCACGCATGAAGAATGAGAGGAAGGGAGTCCGATAAATAATAATTACGTACCGATGAGAACAGCACTGGAGAACGAGGAGACTCTTAGTTGCAAACGTGTCTCTGGGCATCTGGGCATCGTTCCGAGAGGATGGGGCGAGAGGTGGGTGTGGTCGTTTGCGTTTTCCCCTCTGTTCCTAATAGGTTTTGTCCAAGTATCATCGACTATTGATCAACTTTATTCCTAGCTCTTTGAGCAGCATACTTGAATAATGGATAATTAGCTCCTGGTACATGGTATCCCTGATCGGATGCAAGATGTAGCTCTTAGTTTTGCCCTCGGAGGCGGTATTTCAGGATTTTAGATTTCCTAAATAACTGACTGTACTATCTCTCTCTTCGGATTTACTCTCTGGACAATCATGCGCTGTGATCCTCGTGCTTTTCCTCCTCCGCCGCTTCCTCTTCTCCTTCCCATTCGTTTGAATAGCAAAGAGTCAATTTTGTTGTGGGAGAAATGCTATTTTGCTTGGAATAAAGACCTATACCCACTTACGTGGCCTTCTCAGCCATAAACAGTAGCATGCTGGTGACTGTGTGGAACTGAAAACTGGCACTGATGTTCTGAGTATTTTTCCTGAATTAAAAAAATAATAAGAGAACAAATAGTTTGCCCTGTTACCTTTTTTGGTGAATGCAAATAAAGCCCTGGGAGCTAGTACAGAGCAGACCTCGAAGAACATCATTTCCTTTAACTAAGAAATTATCAGGATAGTTGATTCTACAAGTCACAAGACCAAAGTGATTGATTGGTTGCTAAAAGCTTTGCCATTTTCCCTTAAAAATGCTTACATTCCTGCATCCTCATCTTTAGACATGAAAACCAGACTCAGGCAGAAGTGACACTGAAGAATAAACCCCTGAAATGCAAAACTTCTGAAAATTTGGTTGATATGTGAATTTACATTCAACGAAGTAGGAAGGACAGAGAAGTAGCTTGCAATTATTTTCCGAAAATCGTTCCAAGATTTCACCATCGTCTAAAACGAAAGGCAAGAACAAACTCCCAGGCAGAACAGTAAAGCAGATAACAGACACAGTTTCTCCCACACGCTGGTAGGAAACGCCTGGTCACAGGGAGCGGACGGATTAAAGTGCTGCACGGAGCCACGTCAATGTGACGTCTTTCCAGACAGCTCTTTCACTTCCAAATTGCTGTGTCAGTCCCAAGAATGGGAGCTTCCTGAAAGGCCTATACAAGCACAAAATCAAGACAAAATAACAGTACTACAAATAGTGCTCTTTGATTCCACAGCATCATAATGGATTACTAGAATTGCTTTTAAATTAAGTCAGATGTTACTGAGCATTTAAGCCAATCACCCCATTATATATATATATATATTTATATATATATATATATATAAAATACTATATATATAAAATACTATAATGGAGGGTCAGCCCGTGGGATGGTGGTTAAGGCAGCTGGATCCAACACAGCCAGCTATGTGGTTCTACTCCTGGACTTGGCAACCTGAGAAACACACGGGGCACACAGGGCACCAGATCCCAAGGGGGGGACGGAAGACAAGGGATTGTGGCACAGTCAGCCTCCCAGGGGCGCGATTTCTCTCTTCTCCCAGGAAGTGCACATACCTATGGCAATTTATAAAAAAGAAATATTATAAAAAGAAAAGAAACAGAGGAAATTATATTTTTTCTCATCAATTACTAATAACAGCTTGTGATAAAACTGAGCAAAAAGCTACTACTGCCTAAGCAATTTGCAAGCTTCTAAAAGAGGAAGACCTGCTGTTATGTAAGTCATCCCGATTTCACAGTTAAATGTGTAAATGTGGACTTCGTTTCACCCGTTTTCCAGGAGACTGGGCTAAAGCTATTGTGGCGGGGGACGTAACATGACAGCAGTCTGACTCCATGTGACATGTGGTTTATTTTAAAACTCAAATGGAGGCGGTGGGAGAGGGAATGAGAGAGATCTTGTGAAACTGCACACAGATTATACCAAAGGCCGACAGAGTAGTGGTGGAGAACACAGGTGTCACAGGTGGGACCCCGGAAGCAAACTCTGAGGTGAGAAAGCGTTCCAGAGGTGGATTACAAGGGCAGCAGGCTGTGCAGTCATAAAGCCCCCCACGCTGAGAGGCGATCCCATGTGGAAGGCTCCTGTTCCAGTCCAGAGGCCTCCCTGGGTACACAGGCATGCGTGTCCCCCACACTCTCAGACCAACCAAACTGGGTAGACCATAGCATCAACACCTTGTTGGGGCACCATTACTGTCTATCTTTCTTGCTCATGAAAGTACTAAAAATAAATTTAGAAAGAGAGAGAAGTGGATTATAACTCATGACCTACTCCTAGAACCAGCTCTAGGGGTGGGGAGGGTTGGGAAGACAGCCACTTTTGCAGAGGAAGAAGAGTGGCTGAGGTACATGGTAACAAGGGACACTCATGTTGGAATGGGGCACCCAGAGCCTTCTAGACTGGAAACAGGCACCAACAGCCCACTTTCTCACTGCTGATGAGTGCATGTGCCCTACAGCAAATTAATTATGATGATGATGATTAAATAAAAAATTAAATTCTTTAAAAAATTCTTTACATAGAACCGCTCAGCAGATCTCATCATTATTCAGTTGTGTAACTTATCTCTTTAAAAAATGTAGTTGTGGGGCCAGCAGGTGGCATGGTGGTTAAGGGTGCTGGATTCTCACATGGCTGACCATGGTTCGAGTCCTGGACCTGGCAGCTTGCTTTCTCTCTCATTCTCTCTCTCTCACTCTATCCCTCTCTAGTCAAAATTTTAAAAATATAAAATAAAATAAAAAAGAGTAAAGTTGAAAAACCATAGTTGTGTCTCTGGTCTGTCCCTTTGTCCGTCAGCTAAGCCATCGGAGGGCAGGAAGCACGTTGCTGCAAGCACAGCACTGTGTAGCAGGAACTCCTGAGTCAGGAAGCACGGAAAACACCTGCTGCCAGCTAAACATCTGGGCCACTTCCTCATGGAAAAAGAAACCCTCCCCAATTCAGGATCAGTGCTGTCCGGCACTTAACCATTGCCAAATCATGTTCCATTTCAATGGGGCCTATTTGCACCAACAGGAGGTGTTAGTTCATTCACCTCGTGGAAAGGGAGGGTAATTCTTATATCCTGGGCTCAGGTCTCTCTTTGTGTGAGAAAGAAAGTAAGAACTAACGTGGTAGGCGTGTAATAGCTACGAGAGCAGCAGGAGCACCGGTAAGACACACCAAATGGCGAGTCATCATCTGAGGAACAAAAGATGAGCCCGAGCACCGGGGGTGGCCTGCAGCTGGGTGCTGTGAAGGCAGCCGCCGTTCACGCCACGCCAGACAGCTCGCGATCAAGTCATTCCCGTGGGAGCATCTTCCCATTCTTGATTGCCAATCAGGCTGTGAATTTTGTTCTTCTTAATTACCTTTTCTTTCTAAATTTGTCAAGGGTTGGAGCAATTGGGTTGATTGGAGCCCTTATTTCAGCATTGAATAGCACCCGTAATGCTGCTAGGATTTCAGGTCACACAATTCTAAAGAAGACCGTCCTAACCAAAATCTAGAACAGTGATTCTCAAATAAAGGAGGCTCCACCCCCCACTCTCCGACCTCCCCTCCAAGAGCATCAGGCTGGAGACACTTCAGCTGTCCCAGCGTGGTAGCGACCGGGGTTGGCAGGTGCGACTGGCGTCCAGCGTGCAGGGATGACGATGCTGCCACAGAATGCATGTTGCACAGGCCTGAGCTACAGCAGAGTCATCCGGCCTGAGTCAGTAGTGCTGAGGTCGCAAAACCGCAATCTGGAATGAAGCGCCTCTCAAGATTGTTTTAGCCAAATGCTGAGTAGAGGGAACTGCATTCTTCCTTTGGAAGTACGACACTGTCTTGTGGCTGTAATTTAAAACTAGTGCATGATATATGAGGCAAGAGCTTACTTATGAAGCAGTGATAAACTTTCACCTAAAAGTTCGTCTAAAATGTCTTATAATAGGCAAGTCAAATCATGCCATCGAGCAACTCGGAATCAAACCACGTGAATTTTTTGCTAAAATTTCTTTCCCTCTGATGACTGTAATAGTTCCAGAATGACTTCCGGGATCACGGTTGACATGACATAGTGTATTCTGAAGATCTCTGCTTTCCCAGGGCTGGATGACGGGCAAGGCATTGTTCCTACTACCATGTGTTCCAACCCAGTGGCTTCCAGAACCTGCTGCACCGTCACTCTCCCGTAGTCACAGCCTTTTCAGCTCCACTTGCATCTTTCCTTCGTCAACAAGTGCTCTTAGCCTGACCTGCTGCGTGCGCTGTGTCTGAAGCACACAAATGTAGCCTGAGCATCTGCTCCATTGTGTAGCCAGAAGTGTTCTCTGAAGAAGTGAGGGCTGGCAGACCGACTGCCGGGACGTGGCTTCCTAAGAGTCATTCACCAGGACCCTTTAATAGAAAGAGTTACCTCGTTCTCACAATAAGAAGTGACTCCTGGGAGCTGAAAAGGGTACGGAAAGCCTGCGTGGAGTCCTCTGTTTCTATTATAGTTTTCATTAATAGAAATTTTCCTCGGTGTTTATATCAATAAAATCTTAAAAAAGGGAAACAAAAGGAGAAACACAACCAGAAACCATGTGTAACATGAGTCACCATACACACACTGCCCATTGTGATTAATAACAGCTAGTGAGGGCTGATAAGAACACATTTCACAATAGAGGACCATCATCTTTATTCATATACAGAGAAAGGGCTGGCCCCCACCTGGCCAACTGCACAACTGGAATCCCAGACCCGACAGCCTGAGAAACGCTCTGGCCATGTGTGCATTCATGCCCAAAATCCTGAAAGGAGAGATAAAGAAGGGACTGGGCTGACGGTTCCCCGGGGCGCTGCTTTGTCACTTTCCCTCTCTGTGTCTCTCTCCCCAGCGGGCGCACACGCCTTTTGGCAAAATGTAACAAATAAAAGGGTATAATAGTTTAACGTGCAGGATTTATTCAAGAAGTACTTGTGATACACAGTGCATAAGACTGACAAGGCAGGGACCAGCAGTTAGCATAATGGCTATGTTGCTGGACTCCCACGTAGTCAACCACGGTTCGGGTCCCCAATCTGATGGCTTAAACTCACACCGGGTGCTTGTGCATGCATGCCCAAGATCCAGAGAGGAGAATGGAGGAGAACGGATTGTGGTGTGGCCATCCGCCCTGGAGGGTGATTTCTCATCTTTCTGTCTCTCTGTCCCTCTCTGTCTTTCTGGTGAGCGCACATGCCCTGTAGCAAAAATCTCTAAAAAAAAAAAAAAACAACAACAACAACAACAACAAAAAACCTGACAAGGCAAAAGTTACCAAGATGGCGGTATAGAGTGATTTTATTTCAACTTAAATGACAAAATAATCAGATAAGGAAGAGAGCTGAAAGAGTTGACCTTCTAAACATCCAAACAGTGTGGGCTTCAGGTAGCACTGCCTGAGGGGTTCCTGGATATTAAAGACAATTACGATAGAGAATGAGCTGCTTAGCAGAGCAGCATCTGGACTTGGCTGAAACTGTCCTTGAATAGTAAAGACGTTTTCCTTGCTGCTTGCTTCTGTTAAAACGGTTCGCACCGGTAAAGGAATGTCACCAAAAACCCGCACCTTGAAATTCCCCATGGAAAGGTTTCCTAGTGTCCTACCTGCGCTGTAGGGCTCAGGTGGGCACACGGAATACCTCAGCATTTCACCTCTCATGGACAATGCTTATTTTTAATAGACAAACTTACCATCTTTAACTCATTACTAACTAGATCCATTACCCGGAGGAACTCAAATAATTTGTTTCCGATTTCTTCCAATGTGGAAGTCAACGCCATTAACAAGTATTACCTGCGTCCCTCCTAGAAGTGAACATCAACAAGGTGAAAAGGAAGGGGCAGAATGTGTCTTTCTTGCTCTTACATTCTGAGAAAATCTAATTGTCTTTTGAATAGTGTTAGGTGACATGGTTGCTCAGGAAACAATCCTAAGGGTATCCACAGGAGAAGACATAGGTTAAAACAGAGAGGAGTGTCCCGTGATCAGAATGAGGGCCACATGTAGTTGATTAACACTGGAACTTCCCTGCTTGAGCATTGACCAGAGTCCCGCAGCCGCGAAGTTCCGGACGGCCCTGTGTGTGTAAGCCGCACTTGGGTGTGTGCCAGAGCAGACAAAACGGGGGAAGGAACGCTGTCCCGCTCACGGTAACACGAACTCATCTTCTTGATGAAAACAAATCAAGGAGGGCCAGCCCTGTGGCCTGTTGGCTAAGGGAACTGGATCCCACATAGCTAACCATAAGGTGCACGTCCCAGAACCAGCAGCTTAAAAAACAAGTCGAGTGTGTGTGCCCCACATCCTGACTGGAGGGGAGAGGGAGGGAGGGGCTGTGGTGTGATGATGCTCTGAGAGAGCGCCTTCTCCTCTCTCTGTCTCTCACTGGCAAATGCATGCACCTTCTGGCAAACCAAAAAAGTTAAAATGAACAAAGGGCCAAAGACAAGGGTGACTATAAGGTGTGGGACATCGGTGGTTGCTGGCCCCTCTCCCGCACAGCTCTGCTATCTCCAGGTGCTGATCAATCCTCTCTGGACCACTCCCCAGCTAGGAATCGACTGCTAACATCCTTCAAAGCTGGCTGGGGGCACCTGAGAGCCAAGAAAGTCCAGGCAGCTCTGCGCTCTTAATCCGTGTCCATGTTCTGTGAGCTTCCTGAGAGGACCCAGAAGGTAGCCATTGACTGACGCCAGCTTGGCTCCCCACGAGAACGCCATCATGACTTACAACATAGTCTCAGCACACGTGGATTACACACATCGAGAGAAGAAAGGTCATTCAGAAGCTTCCTTTCGTAATTGATCATGAATTAATCTTGTCTTGCCAACTCTTAAACCTTGAATTCTTGCTAACCACAGATATTTAATTGAGTTCCAAAGAATACATGAATTCCCAAAAATTTAATGTCAAAAGAAAACTTTTTCTTTCTGGGCCAGACTGAGACGGGTCTAATGTTTCCATCGGCTTCCTGGAGAGCCTATCATCTTATTAAAACATTGTGAGCTGTCACGTGTTGCTCCACTTACAAACCTGAATCCCTAACAGGAGGGAAGGACTGCTTTCTAAAGCATCTTCCACACGGTCCAGGGTTACAAATGCCAACCTTCATTTCTATTTCACAAGGAAAGTAATGGTGGTTTTCATGGTACATGTATAGTCTGTGAAGTGCAGGAGGAATAAGAAAAGGCCAGGCGAGGAGGAAGCCTCCCCTGACAGTCACGTCACCATCTAATTGCAAGTGGTGACAGATTTCTTGGCTACTTGGCCGTGATATATGGGCAAAAGTTTGAGAAAGGCACAGCTGGAATTCTGATCCCATCGGCCTTCCTCGGAGGGAGCAGCGCGTAATTACATCCAGTCAGGGCCATGACTTAAGCTTCAGCCTCTGCCCGGGGAAGGCTTCCATGGTTACACTGGCAGCTCTTTCCGATTCAGAAAGGTAAGTGAAGACAGCAGTTATTTTCCTGGGGACCTGCAAGACCTTGCACTCGAGGTCCCTGTGATGCATCACCTCAATATCCCATCCTGTTCCAAGGTCTTTGACAAGGAGGTTGTTTTCTACCTCTGTGTAGCCCCCTGCCAGTCACACTAACCATCTGAAGACTCACCAGGGAAGCTGTGGATCTGCTGAGGTCAGCCCCGGTTTCTGGAGGAATGAAGCAGGGGCAGGTTTTTGCCTAATTCTTGTTAACTTTACATTTTATCACCATCTTAGATCTGAGTAGGATGTCTACTTTCTATTTTCGATCACAAACAGAGAGCTACACATGATGTTATTGTCACAATGCAGGATTGCCATTAGCCTCGCCCTGCTATGCAGTTACTGACCACCCAAGGAATGGCTCAAGACAAACCATCACCAATCTCGAATCACTACTTCCAGAGCGAATCCCCAACATGCTATTGGCTTACAGCTCACAAAACAGAGCACTGGCTCTCTAGTTATCCTAGGTAGCACTCTTAGCGAGCCATAACGTGAGTGAGATATACTGGAAAATATTCTGACAACCATGGAGACGGCGCTAACAGATCGTAGGACCAGCCTGTTCCTGCAGGTCAGTTCCTTCAGGGGACCAGACTGAGGTGACCCAATGCCTGTGAGGCTGACCCATGGGAAGGTTCTGGGTGTGTGTCCGGAGGCCTCCCTGAACACACCAGGCACTCACACACCATGACCCAGGGCTGGCTGAGGCTGGGGATAGATCAGGGCAGCAAGATCCCAGTGGGGTGCTATCTCTCTGTCTGTCTCTCCCTCAGGAAAGAAATAAGCTTTTTAAAAAGACCAGTAAATACAAGGAAAGCAGGTCCCCGAAGTTGTGAGCTGCTCTAGCAAATTAGCCTCACCTGGGGAGGGGGTCATGGGACTCACCAACTTACAGCCTGTCCATCAGAAGCTCAAGTGGCAACAGGAATGGGTGTGAGCCTCCCCTGCAGGGTGTGAAGTGCTCTCCAGTTCGACAGTCAGAACCGAGCTGAACTGGAGGTCACCCCACTGTGCTGGCCAGGGAACTGGCTGGTATGTGGCAGGGTGGGCGGAGATCCCAGGCATCCGGTCTCAGGAGTACGGTGTCGAGGTGCGTGTGAGTAGGAAAGCACGACCGCTGTATCTCTCAGAGGGTGGTAAGTGTGAGCAGCGAGGCGGTAGACAGCAGGACTGCAGGATTTTGCCATTTTATGTCAACAGAAATCTGGGAGCATGTGGGATCCTCAAGATGTTAGGTCTGAGGGGAGACCCGTACTGTTAGGCCAAGCTCCAAACAAGACTCAGGGCTAGAAGAGGCTCCTGATGGAAGCGGCGAGTGGCTGGGGGAGCTGTAACATTTTGCGGGGCGGTTGGTAGACCTTGGACCAGAAGCCTGGATAGAGAAGCTGCCTGATCAACTGCAGCCAGGCTCCCCTGAGCCCTCGTCTCAACCTTGGCCTCTAAAGGCTTGAACAAAACACTCACTTATCTCCCAACAGCTCCAAGCCACATTCCTGGAGGATGCTCTCCTCCTTTAAGCGTCTGCCTCAAACACTCAAAGCCGCCAAAAGATTGCACTATTTGCTCAGCTAGCACTTGGCGACGGGGCCTGTCTCCCAGCTCTGTGGGCGGCCAGGAGCCTGCCAGCATCTCACTGCAGAGCTGCGGAAGAAGCATCGGGCCGGCTCTACACCAGCAGATCAGCCGTTCATCGCAGCCCCAAACAGCATGTGGCTATCTATTCCAATAATGCCTTTTCCAAAACAGTAACAATCTGTGTTTACAGTACAGGGGCATCTCTTAGTACTTCAATGCTCGGAAGTTTCCAAGGCTCTGCTTTTTATCGGGAAGGTACGCTTTTCATCACTAGCTGTGCTGACACGTGAGGTGATGAAAAACCAGCGTCTGTTAAGAACACTGGTTTAAGTGGCTATTTCCAGGTAACTGGTGGGAAGGCTTTTCCCCCAAGAGCTGCTGGACCCTGCTTCTTCCTGTAGGTGACCAACAGTGGTCACCATCAACATGGGCAAAGGCCCTCTTCTTTACACAGAGGTCTGGGGACTCAGACTCTGCTCCCCTCAGAAGGGGCAGGACAGGGCACCCTAGGGAGACCCAGCAGGTTCCCACTCCATCCAGCAGCATGCAGAACCGTCGAGAGAGAGCCAGGAGTCTGGGATCGAGCATCTCTCCCTCCCGCTTTCCACGTCTGAAGATTGCCTGCTAAGGCCAGCTTCTATAGTGCAGCCCGCAGAACGGCAGATGACAGGGCTGACTATGGCCCGAGCCCCCTCTGTCAGCCTGCAAACACGGCAGGCACGTGTGCAGGTGTCCAGGGTCCTGGGACAGGGCTCCGGCGTGACTGACCCTATGAAGAGCACTCCTTTTCTGTGTCTTTCTTCCCCGCTCCTGTGCATGTATGTGCTTGATCATCAACTAAAACAAGAAAAACACGCTGCCAGAGAAGGCCATGAACGTCTCCCCAGAGGGGACTCGACATGCAAGGAGCCAGAGGACGAGGAGGGCCCAGGCTCCACGTGGCCTGACTGTCCCCAGGGCGAGGTGGTCCGGCAAAGCCTGACCCCGGCCGAACATGCTTCTGGGCCCAACTGTGTCTGGAAATACTCCTTGGCACAAGGTCATCAACCAAGAGAAATGGAATCAGGAGGTTTGAGCAGTGGCTTAGATTAGTAAAGCTACCCCAGCCACAACAGACAGACAGCATCAAATGCGTCACTGGCTAGCGACCCCCTGCGTGTGGGCAGAAGCCAGCAGGCTACAAACACGCCTGGATCCACACAGGCCGTGTCAGCTCAGGGCGGAGGGCCGGGCGGCAGGTCGGGATCAGGAAGGCGTTGAAGGGACGGTCAGAAACCACAGGACGCGTGCGGGCAAGAGCATGCCAGTGCCCCAGGACGGCGACGCCTTTCAGACCATCATGCCGCCCCTCCACCGGCCAGGCGGACCGAGGCAGAACCTCTGCTCTCGCCAGGCTTAACAAGGACCCGCTTTCTCGCGTCTTAATCTACGCGGTTTCACCGATGCAGACTGGAGGATTGCTATTTGCAACTCGTAATCAAAACCTGTGTGTGCATGAGTGTGTGTGTGTGTGTGCATGCGTGTGCCCCTGAGCCTGTTCCCAGAGCTTTGGAAAAGTCCGATACGAGGACCCTTTGCCTTTGTGAGTCCTGACCCAGGGCGGCGGTGCCGGGGCTGTTACTCCTCCGAGTGCTCGGCCGTTCGCTGCAGGGTTCCCCCATGTTTCCACCCCCTCCTTCCAGAGAAACGGAAGAGCAGAGAGTTTGAGCCCGTTCATGTCCAGAACTCAGAATTCCGCCTTACTGCTCCCACTGATCCAGAGAGACCAACTCCCACTTTCTCCTTAAGAACTCAGTAACGGTCTCTTTCAAACCCAAGCTAGTCCTTCAGTCAGTAAGGATATTCATTAGCTTTTCAGCAAGAGGGCAATTCTATACACTCTGGAGCGTTACATTATAAATATCTTTTAAAACTGTCTAAAAATAACAAAATGTGAAGGCTCTCTCAGCAAGAATTTCCCAAAATTTGTTCTCAGAGACAATTACAGAAAGGCTTTAAAAATGGATGAATGAATAAATGAACAAATAAGTTAAGAAGCAAACAAAACAACCAGTTAGGGTCAGCAGGTGGCGAGGTGGCTGAGGCACTAGACTCCCAGATGGCTGACCGTGGTTCGAGTCCCGGACCTGGCAGCTTGCTTTCTCACTTTCCTTCTCTCTCTTTCTCTGATGAGCGCACATGCCCTATAGCAAATTAAAATAATAATAAATAAACAAATTTAATTAAATAAATAATTCTTAATTTAAAAAAAGTAGCTGGGAGAGACTGCACAATGTGACAGCTACGCAGGTACACACGCACAAACACGGTGCCTCGCACGTTTGCTTTTTAACCTGCCTGGTGACACAAACACAGGGAGATCTTCCAAGAGTTCATGAAAAAAATGCACATATGAACAACCTATATATACAGTCTAAAGTATTTTGCACCAAAATAAACTTGTTCTTTAATTCGATTTTTTCAGGTTGTTTTCAAGTCCCCTCGTACTTAGCTTCCTTGCCCTCTAGCCTCAATGTCTTCGGTGTTACCTACACAAACCCAGTCCACCAGTGTCTTCGGTCATCTCGGTCAGCAAGCTGCACCCCTCAGGCCTCCTCTTTTCAAGACAGAAACACTCTTCTCCCAGCTTCTAGAAGGTTGACTACTGTCAGATCACAGGGTCCCCTACCAGATGGCTGTCCTCAGCACAGGGCAACTGCCTTGCTCGGGTTACACCTGCTTCCCACAGCAGCACCCAGCCCAAGGTTATTCTGCAGTTATGAGGAAAGATGCAAGGATTCAGCCCTTCCGCCTGAATTCACAAGAAGTTAGAAAACTTCTCATATCCCAGAATCCCCGAAGGGACTGGCTAACAGTTCCACTGTGGTTCTCTATGCCCAGTTCCGAGTTCTTCTCTCTCAGTTCTATCTGAGACCACGCCTTGAGGAAGTCTGTGCATGCCAATCACAGTCGGCTTGTCAGTGGCCTCTTCTGGGACTAGCAGTTTCTTGGTAGGGAAGTGATCTATAATGTTAAGGCTTTCCTTTCTTAGGTCTCTTGATTTTTTTTTTTTTCAGTTGCCAGAGGGTGCATGTGCAAGAGAGAAGGAGAGAGAGAGAAAGAGGAAGCCAATGGAATGTGGTCATACCGCAATCCCTTCTCCTTCATTTCTCTATCCTGTCGGAATTTGCGGCATACACACATGTTCCCAGCATGCTTCCCAAGCCTCCAAGTCAGGACTCAAACTACGGTCAGTCACGTGGTTCCCCCATGTTTCCACCCCCTCCTTCCAGAGAAACGGAAGAGCAGAGAGTTTGAGCCCGTTCATGTCCAGAACTCAGAATTCCGCCTTACTGCTCCCACTGATCCAGAGAGACCAACTCCCACTTTCTCCTTAAGAACTCAGTAACGGTCTCTTTCAAACCCAAGCTAGTCCTTCAGTCAGTAAGGATATTCATTAGCTTTTCAGCAAGAGGGCAATTCTATACACTCTGGAGCGTTACATTATAAATATCTTTTAAAACTGTCTAAAAATAACAAAATGTGAAGGCTCTCTCAGCAAGAATTTCCCAAAATTTGTTCTCAGAGACAATTACAGAAAGGCTTTAAAAATGGATGAATGAATAAATGAACAAATAAGTTAAGAAGCAAACAAAACAACCAGTTAGGGTCAGCAGGTGGCGAGGTGGCTGAGGCACTAGACTCCCAGATGGCTGACCGTGGTTCGAGTCCCGGACCTGGCAGCTTGCTTTCTCACTTTCCTTCTCTCTCTTTCTCTGATGAGCGCACATGCCCTATAGCAAATTAAAATAATAATAAATAAACAAATTTAATTAAATAAATAATTCTTAATTTAAAAAAAGTAGCTGGGAGAGACTGCACAATGTGACAGCTACGCAGGTACACACGCACAAACACGGTGCCTCGCACGTTTGCTTTTTAACCTGCCTGGTGACACAAACACAGGGAGATCTTCCAAGAGTTCATGAAAAAAATGCACATATGAACAACCTATATATACAGTCTAAAGTATTTTGCACCAAAATAAACTTGTTCTTTAATTCGATTTTTTCAGGTTGTTTTCAAGTCCCCTCGTACTTAGCTTCCTTGCCCTCTAGCCTCAATGTCTTCGGTGTTACCTACACAAACCCAGTCCACCAGTGTCTTCGGTCATCTCGGTCAGCAAGCTGCACCCCTCAGGCCTCCTCTTTTCAAGACAGAAACACTCTTCTCCCAGCTTCTAGAAGGTTGACTACTGTCAGATCACAGGGTCCCCTACCAGATGGCTGTCCTCAGCACAGGGCAACTGCCTTGCTCGGGTTACACCTGCTTCCCACAGCAGCACCCAGCCCAAGGTTATTCTGCAGTTATGAGGAAAGATGCAAGGATTCAGCCCTTCCGCCTGAATTCACAAGAAGTTAGAAAACTTCTCATATCCCAGAATCCCCGAAGGGACTGGCTAACAGTTCCACTGTGGTTCTCTATGCCCAGTTCCGAGTTCTTCTCTCTCAGTTCTATCTGAGACCACGCCTTGAGGAAGTCTGTGCATGCCAATCACAGTCGGCTTGTCAGTGGCCTCTTCTGGGTCTAGCAGTTCCTTGGTAGGGAAGTGATCTATAGTGTTAAGGCTTTCCTTTCTTAGGTCTCTTGATTTTTTTTTTTTCAGTTGCCAGAGGGTGCATGTGCAAGAGAGAAGGAGAGAGAGAGAAAGAGGAAGCCAATGGAATGTGGTCATACCGCAATCCCTTCTCCTTCATTTCTCTATCCTGTCGGAATTTGCGGCATACACACATGTTCCCAGCATGCTTCCCAAGCCTCCAAGTCAGGACTCAAACTACGGTCAGTCACGTGGATTCCAGCTCCCTTAACCTCTAGGCCACAGGACTGCTGGCGTTTCTTGATTTTATAAACCACTTGAAAAGGTGAGTGCTAAGGAAATTAGCAAGTTCATTAAGGCAAAGGAGTCAAATTATATCGTATAAAAACGCATCCTGTTCTAATCCTAAGTAAGTCTAAGCCATTCTCATAGGCTACTGTTTTTCTGTACAGACAGGTTGGGGCTGCTCTCACTATCCTTCCTGCAGAATCTGAGGGCAAGGAGCGGGGAGAGGACCTCCACGCAGTTAGTATCCCCAGTGATAAACATACACTCGTCTACATACACTAGTCTACATAAAATTTCTTCCTGAAATCGTTTTTGTTTTATTCTGCCCTTATCTTTCCACAAAGACAATAAAATTTCATTCCTACATTTTAATACCTCTTATGCCTCGAGGAAGGCCCTGCCCGCAGAAGGGTGACAGCACCCCACCTGCGCAGTCACCTTGGTGTGCCAAGCACCCTTTAGGCATAGCCGTCTGTCCTTGATGGCCCCTGCAAATTACAAGGCAAAAACAGACAGATACTTTGAGTTCTGAGAAGCAAGTAAATTAGAAAAAGAGAGAATTTTGCCCTCTTCTCATCAGTGCTCAATCCTCAAGGCTGTTTTGAGCATATAATCAATGCTTAATAGTACTTATTAAATAAATAACCAGATGACTGGCATGTAAGTAGATTCCTAAAACTCAGAAGACAAGACTCCTTTGTACTTTATTTGGAGTATATCTCCCCCCTGTCTAACAAAACTAAAATTACTCTGCCCCGTATCCATTCCCGTCACTTCCTGCGTAATTGCTAATTTGATTTGGGAGCACGTGTTCTCTTTGTATGAGGTTTGCTCAGGGTGGGAATCAGCACCAACGGGAGGTCATGGCCGCCGTCACCCACACGATGTCTAACACAGCTCTTGAGACAGATCACCTCCTTTGCACTAACTCCTGTCACAGTTCCTCTGCCCTTCATTTGTTTCATCATAACAACTGAAAGACTAACAGAGAAGAGATGAAAACGATGCTCTTTGCAGTCATTTCTTCTCTCTTTTTTAAAAAAAAGTTTATGCAGCTATTTCTTCCATGAGAGAGGGGGAGAGACAGTGAGACAGGCGCCCCAGCAGCTCCTGTGCCTCTGTCCACCCCAGTCTCCTCTGCTCAGAACCCAGGCCACACTTGCACCGGGTTATAAAGAAAGGCCCCAGATGCAAACTGAGGGTCTTCTCATGCAGGTCCAGCTTTGTGACTGCTGCGTCACCGTCACCGTCTGGCCGCCTTCGGTTCTTTTGAAAAGCATTTTCTACACGTCTATTGTGAGTCAGACACTGTATCGAAGATACCAAAATGAATAAAACAAAGCTCAAAAAGCTTGTAGTCTAGAAAGGAAAAATCTGAGGTCCACGTTGCATGGGGGGATACTTTTCCCCTCTCTCTCTCTCTCAGTCTCACTCTCTGGAAAGCACATGTACCCTCTGACATTAAAAAAAAAGAAGAAGAAGAAAAGGAAAAGAAGGATTAAAATCAGTCCTCTAGAGCTAACCCCATGGTACAATGGTTAAGCACAGTGCATCATGGGCCAGATCCCACATGGCCAAGCGCAGTTCAAATCCCAGCCCCGGAACCTTCAAAGAAACCCCAGGCTTGTGCATGTACATGCCCAAAATCCTGACGGGGACGTGAAAGGGAAGAAAATGGCTTGTGGCCCATTGGGATGTGCTTTCTCCCAAATACTACCCAAAACAGAAACACCAGTCCCAGATGGGTTCTCAGGTGAATCCTACCGAGCACTGAAGGGAGAGGTTATACTCATTCTCTACCATCTTCACAGAAGAGAGAGGCAGAGTGACTACTTCTCACTCATGCTAAGAAGCCAGCATTACCTGAGTACCAAAACCAGACAAAAACCATCAGAAACCAAACAAACAAACTACAGATCTCTTATTAACATGGCTGCAAGAATTCTCACCAAAGTCAGCTGGTGGTGCGGTCGTTGCAGTGACTGGATCCCATGTGGCTGACATATGGTTCAATCCCAGACCGAGTCGCTGAGAAACACACTGGGCGAAGGTGGGTGCCTGGCCAAATCCCCAGGAGAGAGAGAAATGGAGGAAAAGGGATGGACCATGCCACCATGGCCATGACTGACGCGTGGCCATCCCCCACGGGAAGAGCTTTCTGCCCCTCCCCACTCCGTCTCTCTCCAGCAAGTGCATCTGTTCTTTGGCAAATTAACAAACATACAAACACACAAACACGTCAAAATATTATCAAGTTAATTCAATAACATGGGAAAGAATTACAACCTTATAAGTGGGATTTATCCCAGGTGAGCAAGCTGGTTTAGCATTTGAGAACCAAGAAATACCGTCCATTCCATCAACAGACAGAGGAAACAGGAAAGAGTCACAGGTCAAGTCAGCAGGTACAGAGAAAGAATTTGACAAGACCCAACACTATTCATAACAGGCACTCAGCAACCTGGACACAGTGGGAGTGTCCTGACTTTGATGAGGAGCATCTGTAGAAAACATACAGGCAACAGCATATTTCATGGTGAGGAGCCAGGATCGGGAAGACAAGGCGGCCACCTCTGGCCACTGGCCTGCAACGTTCACTCCCCAGTGCCGGCCGTTGTGCTCTGTTCACTCTCCAGCCTACCGAGACGAAGCCCAGCCGAGAACTGAGGCAACTTTTTTTTTTTTTTTTTAATTTTCTTAACAGAGAGAAACAGAGCATGAGAGAGGGAGGGAGAGAGAGAGTCCCCCAGGGCACTGCCACACGTGACCCTGCCCCAGTCCCCCAGGCAGCCAGGAGCACAGGTGCCCGGTGTTCTCAGGTTAACCCAGTTTTGGACGTGAGGTCTACCCCGTGGTTTCACTGCCTGCCCTGCCGGAGCTAGGCCCAGAGCAAACCTTCAGCGGCACTTCATGGCTGTATATCCAACGAGATAAAAATGCCCGAGATCCGCTGATCACTCCTCCCACTCTCCTTTCCTCACATTTCCCCAGGTGGTGCTACACAAGGGGACACAGCCAAGTGGAAAACACAGGACCACTTGGTGAGCTTGGTAGCTGGAGATGGTGCCCATGACCACAAAGGCCGATTTCAGGCACAGGCGCCTTGGCTTTGGCTGAGCACACCTTCTTCCCCCCTACTCCACACCCACCCAGGGCAACATCTCGGGAGGATCTGGGCTATGAGGTGAAAGAATTAGAGAGAAACTGGGCTTGTCAGTGCATTCTCTAAACCAGCCACATAAAATATTAAAAAGAGAGAGGAGAATATTTGTGGACTAATATTTACTTTTAACCAAAAGCCAACCCTCCTTTGGCAAAGGATTGTTGATAAATCAGACCAGCAGCCCCTCGCCCTGGTGCAGTGCCGAGAGACAAGGGAGCCCCCAGAGAAGAGATGTCACCCCCACAGCCACTGCGCCACGCCAAAAAGAACAGTCACAGAGCATGGGCGAGGGTACGTGTCCCAGGGCAGTCTCTCTCTGAGCAGGACAAGGCACGACCTACAGAAACCTCTCCTTCTTGAGCCAGGTGGTGTAGTGGTTAAGGTGGCTGGATCCCACATTGCTGTCTGTGTAGTTTGAGTCCTGGATGTGGTGCCTTGAAAAACTCGCCCCATGCATGTGCATGCATACCTAAAACCCCAAGAGGAGAAAAGAGGAGATGGGATCGCAGCGTGGCCATTCCTCCTTGGGTTTTTTTTTTTTCTCACTTTCCTTCTCTCGGCCTCTCTCTGTGTCAGTCATGAGAGCACATGCACCCTATAGCAATTTAAAGAAAAAAAAAACCTCAATGCACTGCTTTCATTGAACTGCAGGTTATCTTTGTTTTTATGGAGGTTAAAGGGAAACAACTTGTAGAATATCATTATTTGGATGAAACTGAATTTCATTCTGAATTTGAAGATGAACTTTACCTTTAAAGTATTAGACTAATTTATAAAAATGCATATACTACCATCTCCGGTTTTAAAAGACTCATTGACAGATTTAACAAAGATACTGTGATTTTTCCTAGATTCATCAGAATAAAACCGATGCGAGCACACATGCGTGTAGACTTGCTTCCGCGCTCCTCGGTTTGATATGCTGTTTCCTATGCTGAGAGCGATTTCCTTTTTCTGTGAACCAGGAAAACTCTTACTCATCCTTCAAAGCACCTCCCCGGTGATGCCTCGTCCCTGCTCTCTCCTGGAGGGCGTCACCGCGCCCCATTTCTACCAAGACCCCATCACACTGCACAGAATCCTTCCCTCACTCTGTGTCGTCCCTCTAATCTGTGGGGGCCCTCAGAGAACAGCCCATGGTGTCGTCATCCGTGTGTCACCAGAACACAAGCAATGCCTGGGACATGGGTAGTCAAAACTATTTCTGGAATAAAGAAAAGTTTAAGTTTTCTTCTTATGCTTCTGGCCCATTAACTTGTGTGGGAAATAGTAAAGCAGTTAAAAGAAATGTATCTTGGAGACAGCAGGTGGCGCAGCGGTTATGTTGCTGGACTCTCACATGGCCAATGGCGGCTAGAGTCCTGGACCCGCTGGCTTGAAAATCACGCTGCATGCATGTGAGTACCCAAAATCCCAGGAAGAGAATGGAGGAGAAGGGATTGCGGCATGGCCATCCCCTCTGGGGGTGGTGTGTGTGGGGGGTGCTTTCCCTCTCACTATCTCTGTCTCTCTCTCTCTTCAGCAAGCACACACACCCTAAGGCAAAAACTTCTAAAAGAAAAAAAAAACAAATTTCTCTTGAGGGATATCTTCTCTGTGAAAGAGCCATTTGAGGGAGGAATTCCAAGAACCAGAAGTTCCCAGAGCATAGAGAGCTCGTGAAACGTGAAGACTGACACCAGAGTAAAAACTGCAGGAATATTAGAGGCTTCTGGACACCCGGAGAGAGCCGCGGAGAGAGAGGGGCGATCTCCACCTTCTGGACTCCCAAGTGGAGCACGAGATCCAGCCTCTTTTAGTGAGCCACGACCACTGGCTGACAAGCACGTAAGCATACGTAAACCTGCTTTCTTTTTCTCTTGGTCATCCCCAAGCCTGACTGGCGATCAAACACGATGATGGATGAAGGAGCCCAGCACTTTGGGAGCCAAACTGCTCCTGCATGGCGCCCACGGGTCAGCGCTCTTGCTTCAGGAAGACAGGGAGGTTGAGAACCTCCTTGTTACCGTCAAACAGGCTGATCTGCACTGAAAGCTCCACTTCACTCTGTGCTCCTAATGTTGGATTTCTGGTGACTGCGCTTCCTTTTTTCAGTCACGTGGATAAAATGAATCGCACAAATATATTACTTGTATTCACCTAAGAACTGGAATTCACTATTTCCTGATAGAAATAAGGAGAGGGCTTCAAAAAGTTCATGGAAAACATGAATGATGAAAAAAGCAATGCAAGAATTTCAGAATGTTTTGGCACCAAAGAAAAAACAAGGCCCCCCCCCCTGGCCACTGGCCTGCAACGTTCACTCCCCAGTGCCGGCCGTTGTGCTCTGTTCACTCTCCAGCCTACCGAGACGAAGCCCAGCCGAGAACTGAGGCAACTTTTTTTTTTTTTTTTTAATTTTCTTAACAGAGAGAAACAGAGCATGAGAGAGGGAGGGAGAGAGAGAGTCCCCCAGGGCACTGCCACACGTGACCCTGCCCCAGTCCCCCAGGCAGCCAGGAGCACAGGTGCCCGGTGTTCTCAGGTTAACCCAGTTTTGGACGTGAGGTCTACCCCGTGGTTTCACTGCCTGCCCTGCCGGAGCTAGGCCCAGAGCAAACCTTCAGCGGCACTTCATGGCTGTATATCCAACGAGATAAAAATGCCCGAGATCCGCTGATCACTCCTCCCACTCTCCTTTCCTCACATTTCCCCAGGTGGTGCTACACAAGGGGACACAGCCAAGTGGAAAACACAGGACCACTTGGTGAGCTTGGTAGCTGGAGATGGTGCCCATGACCACAAAGGCCGATTTCAGGCACAGGCGCCTTGGCTTTGGCTGAGCACACCTTCTTCCCCCCTACTCCACACCCACCCAGGGCAACATCTCGGGAGGATCTGGGCTATGAGGTGAAAGAATTAGAGAGAAACTGGGCTTGTCAGTGCATTCTCTAAACCAGCCACATAAAATATTAAAAAGAGAGAGGAGAATATTTGTGGACTAATATTTACTTTTAACCAAAAGCCAACCCTCCTTTGGCAAAGGATTGTTGATAAATCAGACCAGCAGCCCCTCGCCCTGGTGCAGTGCCGAGAGACAAGGGAGCCCCCAGAGAAGAGATGTCACCCCCACAGCCACTGCGCCACGCCAAAAAGAACAGTCACAGAGCATGGGCGAGGGTACGTGTCCCAGGGCAGTCTCTCTCTGAGCAGGACAAGGCACGACCTACAGAAACCTCTCCTTCTTGAGCCAGGTGGTGTAGTGGTTAAGGTGGCTGGATCCCACATTGCTGTCTGTGTAGTTTGAGTCCTGGATGTGGTGCCTTGAAAAACTCGCCCCATGCATGTGCATGCATACCTAAAACCCCAAGAGGAGAAAAGAGGAGATGGGATCGCAGCGTGGCCATTCCTCCTTGGGTTTTTTTTTTTTCTCACTTTCCTTCTCTCGGCCTCTCTCTGTGTCAGTCATGAGAGCACATGCACCCTATAGCAATTTAAAGAAAAAAAAAACCTCAATGCACTGCTTTCATTGAACTGCAGGTTATCTTTGTTTTTATGGAGGTTAAAGGGAAACAACTTGTAGAATATCATTATTTGGATGAAACTGAATTTCATTCTGAATTTGAAGATGAACTTTACCTTTAAAGTATTAGACTAATTTATAAAAATGCATATACTACCATCTCCGGTTTTAAAAGACTCATTGACAGATTTAACAAAGATACTGTGATTTTTCCTAGATTCATCAGAATAAAACCGATGCGAGCACACATGCGTGTAGACTTGCTTCCGCGCTCCTCGGTTTGATATGCTGTTTCCTATGCTGAGAGCGATTTCCTTTTTCTGTGAACCAGGAAAACTCTTACTCATCCTTCAAAGCACCTCCCCGGTGATGCCTCGTCCCTGCTCTCTCCTGGAGGGCGTCACCGCGCCCCATTTCTACCAAGACCCCATCACACTGCACAGAATCCTTCCCTCACTCTGTGTCGTCCCTCTAATCTGTGGGGGCCCTCAGAGAACAGCCCATGGTGTCGTCATCCGTGTGTCACCAGAACACAAGCAATGCCTGGGACATGGGTAGTCAAAACTATTTCTGGAATAAAGAAAAGTTTAAGTTTTCTTCTTATGCTTCTGGCCCATTAACTTGTGTGGGAAATAGTAAAGCAGTTAAAAGAAATGTATCTTGGAGACAGCAGGTGGCGCAGCGGTTATGTTGCTGGACTCTCACATGGCCAATGGCGGCTAGAGTCCTGGACCCGCTGGCTTGAAAATCACGCTGCATGCATGTGAGTACCCAAAATCCCAGGAAGAGAATGGAGGAGAAGGGATTGCGGCATGGCCATCCCCTCTGGGGGTGGTGTGTGTGGGGGGTGCTTTCCCTCTCACTATCTCTGTCTCTCTCTCTCTTCAGCAAGCACACACACCCTAAGGCAAAAACTTCTAAAAGAAAAAAAAAACAAATTTCTCTTGAGGGATATCTTCTCTGTGAAAGAGCCATTTGAGGGAGGAATTCCAAGAACCAGAAGTTCCCAGAGCATAGAGAGCTCGTGAAACGTGAAGACTGACACCAGAGTAAAAACTGCAGGAATATTAGAGGCTTCTGGACACCCGGAGAGAGCCGCGGAGAGAGAGGGGCGATCTCCACCTTCTGGACTTCCAAGTGGAGCACGAGATCCAGCCTCTTTTAGTGAGCCACGACCACTGGCTAACAAGCACGTAAGCATACGTAAACCTGCTTTCTTTTTCTCTTGGTCATCCCCAAGCCTGACTGGCGATCAAACACGATGATGGATGAAGGAGCCCAGCACTTTGGGAGCCAAACTGCTCCTGCATGGCGCCCACGGGTCAGCGCTCTTGCTTCAGGAAGACAGGGAGGTTGAGAACCTCCTTGTTACCGTCAAACAGGCTGATCTGCACTGAAAGCTCCACTTCACTCTGTGCTCCTAATGTTGGATTTCTGGTGACTGCGCTTCCTTTTTTCAGTCACGTGGATAAAATGAATCGCACAAATATATTACTTGTATTCACCTAAGAACTGGAATTCACTATTTCCTGATAGAAATAAGGAGAGGGCTTCAAAAAGTTCATGGAAAACATGAATGATGAAAAAAGCAATGCAAGAATTTCAGAATGTTTTGGCACCAAAAATATAAAACTGTATCGAAACCTTATTTTCCCATGAACATTTTAGAGTTCCTCTCTATGGCAAGACAATTGCCACACTGACAAGACTCGAGAGGAAATTTAAAAAAAATTTTATGAGTACAACAACAACCAACTCCGAAACACATAGTTCAGAGACATTTCTATGATTAGAGAAGGGCCTGCTCACCTTTGCTGCAGTTTAGCCAGAGTCAGAAGGAGAGAAAGTGAGAAGAAATGGTGGAGGGAAATGCTCTTACTGCAGATCCTCGTCCTCTTACGAGGAGAAAGAGGACAGTGAAGGGATCACGTGTGTCCAGATTTTAGGTCCTCTAGATTGTGTGTACGAGAGAGAGGGAAAGACAGAGAGCCTGAGAGAGACTAAAAGGAAAAGACAGAGAGAGAGAGACTCTGTGAGCCAAGACCTGGGGACTGGGGGCTCTCGGAGTGAGCACCTGCAGCTGCCCAGCACTGACCTGGGCTCTTGGCAGGCTGAAGGTGACTTTTCTTGAGTCACTTAGTACCAACTTTCAAGAAGTTTTGCTTAAAACAAAACAAACAGAACTGTAATTCGGAGGAACTTTTGGTACAGCTAGGATGAGCTACCCACAGCTGACAAGTGCACACTGGCCCCAGCCCCAGGTCAGACCAGGCCTGTTTATGCTCCTGTCGTGACCCGTCTCCATGAGAGACACACGGGCTTGCTCCATCCTCCCAAACTCTGTCTTTACTGAATCAGGTCCGCGCTAACATCGATAGTCCAGTACATCACCTCCCAGCCGCATCTTCGAGGTTAAGTAACCACCTAAATTAAAACTGGTGCTTTTCCCACTAAACTTCTCCTGACAGTTGTTTTTAAGAACCACTTCCTCTCTGTCTACTTTCAGAGAAACGCTCTTAATCTCCTGCCGATGCTTCAGCTATGAGATAGCAGGGCTCCAAGGGCTCTGATGTCTGAGGTTCCTTCGGGAAGAAACGCCTTGAGCCTTTCCCTCCTTCCTGCTGCAGGATCTGACTTCAAACTCAGATTCCTCCTCCTTCATCCATCACAGAATGAACTACCAAAGGAAAAGAAAGCAGCCCCTCTTCTTTCTGATCATGCCCCCCTGTTTCTTACCTTCACTACACGAAGCAGAAAGGTGAAGGGAAAAGGACGAAGCAAGCTGCATGGCTTGGGATAAACACCGCCAAGTCCCAAACCACCCAAACCTAATCTTCTGCCTTTCAGAGGGACTCTCAGTCTCAACAGAGTTTAAATGCTTTTCTTTCACCCAATATTCTACTCAAGTCTATATTAAAACAACAGCAGCAGCCCCACTTCATTTTGATTGACCACACAAGTCCTGATTGTTAGAATTGTTCCGTAAGAAGCTGGAATTTTTCTTTCTTTCTTTCTGAGCTGGTAAGCTTGTTCAGAAGGGGTCTATGTTTCCTACTTGCTCAGTCAAACTACTCTGAATGTAACGGTACTGGGGATCCATTGGGTAATTCCAAGCACTCCTTAGAAATGTTAATAAGTAAGGCCGGCCCTGTAGTTCAGTGGCTAAGGGAGTCAGATCCAACGTGGTCAACCATGGTTTGAATCCTGGCCCTGTTGGTTTGAATCCTGTCCTGTGTATGCACATGTGCCAAAATCTCTCTCTCTCTCCCTCTCTCATGCACACACTGGCAATTTAAAAGAAAGAAAGAAGGACAGACAGACAGACAGGCTTATAAACATAGCTAAGGCTATAGTCTCTATTAATGCTATTACGTTGTATTTAGCATTTCATAAAAATTAGCTTTTAATAAAATCAGATATACCTACTTAGTGGACAAAGACACTGTTGTAAAAATGGCCATATGAAGGTTCTCTGTTACATGCACTATGCATGACTCACTTAACTTTGCAGAGCGTGGACATGTAAAGGTGCTGTTTTTAGTTATGAAGTTACTCGACTGTCTTAAAGTGGCAAGAACAGCTACTTCCATTTAAGGATACTTACCCATCTCAGACTGAGCACTTTAATTTATTGGCCAGAGTCATTATGAAAGACCACTAAGAAACAACTTAGAATGCAATGGAACCATACGCTTCACTTTGTGAATAACTAATCACTGGGCAATGGCTCCACAAGACTCGGGCAGAGTGGTCTTTCCGACCTCAGTAGTGAGCGCTCGAGTTCTGTGTAAGTTCCGGCTATTTAGTACAAAGGACTAGGAAATCCAACTTAATTATACCCACAAGGTAACAATTTGTTCTGTGCTTTTTCATGCATTGGAAAATTACATATCTCAAAGAACACAAAAGCAGCAGTTGAAGTTTTCATTAGTGGGCTCCATACAAATCTGTCTTCATCCTCGATGATGGGAAAGTTACACTGTCACTGTGCTATATCGAGACATCGTTATCCTCCCTTTGAATCACTGCTGTGCCGGGTCCTTGCTGCTGTTCCCAGCATGTGCTGTGGTATACTGGGAAGTTCTGAAGAGGTTAAGACATGAGCCCTGGAGCTGGACTGAAGCAGAACTTGATGCAAATCTCTGCAATGCAACTTGCTGTGTAAGCTTTGGTACGCTCGCCCCACAGTTACTCCAAGGTGTGGTGCAGATAATAATAGCTCTTCTACAAAACCATTGTTCTAGGTGCTGAGGTAACATCTATCAAATTAGGACTTAGCACTGTGCCTGGTACATAGCTTTAAAGGCTTAATAAATGTTACCGGCAATTAGATCACAAAGGGAAACAAAGGGAATAATCGCCAGCAGTAACTTATCACTTTTGAACCTATTACCTATGAGTCTTAACTAAAAATACAATACATGTTTAATATTAAAGCAGTTAGTATGAATATTCTCTTATGCTATCTCCGGATTTTAGGTAGTCTATAATTAATGTAAAATTATGTTATAAATAATAGCTTAGGAAAATATATAATGGGTTACATTTTTGTTTCACTCCTACAAAATAAAATACCTCCTTAACTCTAAGAGGTAAGTAAAATTAAATATACTTCCTTTTGATCGAGCAAGTATATTTCACTTTGTAAATAAAACATATGTCTGTCAGCTTGTATTTCTATTAAATCTATTAGTAGATGTAAAAAGACGGTTATTTTTCAGTGTTCAGTAATAGGCTGCTAGGTTTTGTCCCTGAATTCAGTTCCGATTCAGTTCCTGTTGAAAGGTGGACCAGCGCCATTTTTCTAGTGCTTACGAGAGTCAGACCCCACATGGTCAACCACATGATTTGAATCCCAGCCCTGGCAGCTTGAACAATATGCCAGGCACATGTGCATGCACGCCCAGACTCCTGTGGGAAGAAGGAATGGAGGAGAGATCCCAGTCTGAGCACATGCAGTGGGAGGTTTTCTTCCTCCCCCACCCTGCCCTGTTTCTCTGTCTCTGGCAAGCACATACACTCTCTTAAAAAAAAAAAAAAAAAAAAAGAAAGAAGCTTAAATTATGATTGGGAATAAGGGCAACTATAACAAGCAAAATTATATCTTTTTTTTTTTCTTTAGAGAGATTTTTGCTATAGGGCACATGTGCTCACCAGAGAGACAGGGAGACAGAAAGCAGGAAATCACCCCCAGGATGATGGCCACACCACAATTCTCCCCCATTCTCCTCTTGGGATCTTGGGCACATACACAAACACACACACACACACACACACACACACAGCATGAGTTTTAAGGTGCCAGGTCCGGGAGTCAAATTGTGGTTGACTACAAGGAAGTCCAACAACATAACCATATGCCATTTCCTGGTCCCGAAATGTTTATTTCTTAAAACTTTATTTCATTGATGTATAATGTCAGTACAAATATTTGTTAATATTAAGATTAACCACTTAAAAGATTTTGGTTTTCATTTAAGAAATGCACAGGTAATCAATGTATCTTCATTAACCTGGCCCGCGAGGTTCACAGTCCAGTCCTGACTGTGAACCATGATACCTTGCCTGATAGTTATCCTGCCCCAAGACCAACTTTAACCTGAGATCCCAAAACTATGTCATGAGGAAGATGCAGAGCAGGTTTGCCAGTGTTTTCATTACAGCATTTCAGACTCAGGAATCGGATGGTACAGATGAAATACACCAAACCCGCAGACTCTAGGTGTTGCATTGACTAATGTGGTTACGGCACTAGCACCGGGTGCCATGGAAGCTTCAATTAGGTAAAACTTAAACTCAATACCTCGGCTCCAGTGGTCACACTTCCAGTGCTTAATAGCCCCATGTGACCATCAAGTGCCCACATACACCGTTTTCATCACTGCTGGAAGTCCTGCTGGACAGCACTTACCTAGAATCCCCACAACTTTCTTTTTCTTTTCTTTTTTTTCTAGTGAGAGATATTTTAGCTATAGGGCACGTGCTTGCCAGACAGAGACGAAGAAAGTGAGAAATCACCCTGCCCTGGGGGAGGAGAGATGGCCACGCCACAATCCCTTCTCCCCCATTCTCTCTTGGAATTTTGGGCACGCATGTACACATGCCCAGTGTGAGTTTCAAGCCTCCAAGTCCGGGACTCGAACTGTAGCCAGCCAAATTAAATATACTTCCTTTTGATCGAGCAAGTATATTTCACTTTGTAAATAAAACATATGTCTGTCAGCTTGTATTTCTATTAAATCTATTAGTAGATGTAAAAAGACGGTTATTTTTCAGTGTTCAGTAATAGGCTGCTAGGTTTTGTCCCTGAATTCAGTTCCGATTCAGTTCCTGTTGAAAGGTGGACCAGCGCCATTTTTCTAGTGCTTACGAGAGTCAGACCCCACATGGTCAACCACATGATTTGAATCCCAGCCCTGGCAGCTTGAACAATATGCCAGGCACATGTGCATGCACGCCCAGACTCCTGTGGGAAGAAGGAATGGAGGAGAGATCCCAGTCTGAGCACATGCAGTGGGAGGTTTTCTTCCTCCCCCACCCTGCCCTGTTTCTCTGTCTCTGGCAAGCACATACACTCTCTTAAAAAAAAAAAAAAAAAAGAAAGAAGCTTAAATTATGATTGGGAATAAGGGCAACTATAACAAGCAAAATTATATCTTTTTTTTTTTCTTTAGAGAGATTTTTGCTATAGGGCACATGTGCTCACCAGAGAGACAGGGAGACAGAAAGCAGGAAATCACCCCCAGGATGATGGCCACACCACAATTCTCCCCCATTCTCCTCTTGGGATCTTGGGCACATACACAAACACACACACACACACACACACACACACACACACACACAGCATGAGTTTTAAGGTGCCAGGTCCGGGAGTCAAATTGTGGTTGACTACAAGGAAGTCCAACAACATAACCATATGCCATTTCCTGGTCCCGAAATGTTTATTTCTTAAAACTTTATTTCATTGATGTATAATGTCAGTACAAATATTTGTTAATATTAAGATTAACCACTTAAAAGATTTTGGTTTTCATTTAAGAAATGCACAGGTAATCAATGTATCTTCATTAACCTGGCCCGCGAGGTTCACAGTCCAGTCCTGACTGTGAACCATGATACCTTGCCTGATAGTTATCCTGCCCCAAGACCAACTTTAACCTGAGATCCCAAAACTATGTCATGAGGAAGATGCAGAGCAGGTTTGCCAGTGTTTTCATTACAGCATTTCAGACTCAGGAATCGGATGGTACAGATGAAATACACCAAACCCGCAGACTCTAGGTGTTGCATTGACTAATGTGGTTACGGCACTAGCACCGGGTGCCATGGAAGCTTCAATTAGGTAAAACTTAAACTCAATACCTCGGCTCCAGTGGTCACACTTCCAGTGCTTAATAGCCCCATGTGACCATCAAGTGCCCACATACACCGTTTTCATCACTGCTGGAAGTCCTGCTGGACAGCACTTACCTAGAATCCCCACAACTTTCTTTTTCTTTTCTTTTTTTTCTAGTGAGAGATATTTTAGCTATAGGGCACGTGCTTGCCAGACAGAGACGAAGAAAGTGAGAAATCACCCTGCCCTGGGGGAGGAGAGATGGCCACGCCACAATCCCTTCTCCCCCATTCTCTCTTGGAATTTTGGGCACGCATGTACACATGCCCAGTGTGAGTTTCAAGCCTCCAAGTCCGGGACTCGAACGCTGGCCCAGAGTCTCCATTACTTCCTACAGTAAGGAAACAGGGGCAGCAGCAGAGGTGTGCCCTAGACACAGCTGCTTGGCAAGCCAAGGCCATCTGGGAGGCCCGGGTTCAATTCTTGGCCGACCCTAAGAGCTGGACACAGGGAATGGGCCTGTGTTACCCGCTACTCAGGAGAGTGAGGACAGAAGACAGCAAGGTAGTGTGACCCTGTTCAAAAACAAAATAGAAAGGAAAAGAAAACTAATGCTAAAAAGAATTACGAAAATAACATGAATAGAAGTCATTCATTTTCTTTCCTTCTTTGCACTTAATTTCTTTTTTTTCTGCCTCTTTGTTCCTTACATCTATATAATATTAACCAACAGGATTTCAGTTTAAAAATCAATTTTTAAAAAGGGCCAGATGGTGTACAACAGTAATGCAACTGGATACCCAAGATACTCTGCATATATTGGGTTGACAGAAAAGTCATGACAAATTTTTTTCTGCTTTTCTATGCAAAAATGCACCATGACTTTTCTGACCACCCAGTATAATTACTAGGTATATAACCGTGCCTTATACACTGAGAGTTACAATTTTCCACCTTCCAATGATCAAGTTTTATCCTCTTGAAAGCAACACTGCCCTCTTTACTAACAATGCCCGATACATAGCAGTTGCCCCGTCAGAAACAGACAGCATTTTCAGGATCCTTTAGCTATGCTGCAGTGCACTGTCGCTGTGTATTTCTGAGCATATCACTTCTTGAGTGTAAAGAAGATTAGAGAAATATTTTCCCCCCTGATACACCATAATTTGTAGACATGAAGAATTTAGTAAAGAAATAGCTTCCTTACATGCTCTGGCAAGTCACAGTATTTGAAGCGGCCACCTTCGACCTTGGAGTTCTGTCATTCTACTGCAGCATCGTCATGGTAACTGTTTACAGGCAGGGCAGGATGGTGGGAGGAGGAGGGTCAAGGACCTGAAGGAAGGAGCGGAGGAATGGATGCAAGTACTGAGATAATAGCACCTGGCCCAGTTCTGACCCTGACGCCTTGCCCATTGCCCGTGTCTCTTTCAAAACCTCCTAACTTGACAGCTGGCATGTACAGAGTGTCTCTTCTTCCTCTAATCTCAGTTATTAAAATCTCTCATGGTGGCCAGCAGGTGATGTGGTGGTTAAGGTGCTGGACTTCCACACGGTCAACTTTCCAGCCCACATGCGACGACTTAACACTCATGCCAGGCATTTGTGCAGATGTGCCCAAAATCCAAGGAGGAGAAAGAAGGGACTGCAGCTTGGCTCTCTCCCCCGCACGATGAGTTCTCATTTCCCCCCTCACTGTCTCTCCGTTTTCTCCTCTACATAAGCGCATGCACCTATAGCAAAAATCTTAAAATTAAAAACAAAAAAAGGCAGAAACTCTCACCATCTCCTAAAAAGAAAACAGTATTTACCACACTAGCGGCCGATCCCAAGAAAACAGTGTACAAGTGTTGAGTATTTAATTCAATACCAGAAAGTCGATCATACTTCAAAGGGATAATTGTTGAAAATTTACGCCGATCTACATATTTTTAAAATGCAGTCAAAATGTTCTTTCTTGGTAATAGCTGATAAATCAGAACATCCTTACAATTAGAACAATATATAAGGGCCCAGCCTAGGTGGCGCTGTCCACAGCGTACTGAATGTCAGTAAGCCACATGGCCACCACGGATTCGGATCCCATGGATCCATCGCCTGAAACACGCCTGCTGTGTGTGCATGCAAGATCCTGACATGCTGAAGGGCTGGGCCCTGGGAAGGGGAGTGTGGCATGACCAGACTCTGTCAAGGAGGTTTCTCTCTTTCTCTTTTTCTTGTATGGGCATGATACATTGTCTACCATGAACTAAAACCAAACAAAACAATATATAATGCATGCTTTCAATATTTTTCCATTATGCCTTGTACAAGTAATAGTTGTTGGAAGTATTTTTGAGTCAGTGGATAATGTGGGTAACACAGAGAAGCCGGATGGCCACAAGAGCGCTCTGAAGCCATACCCTGAGCCCAGAGCCCTGCAGCAGGCCATCACCTGCTCTGTGACAACCAGGGGCCCACAGGAAAGGTCCTGAGACCTGACATCCTCACACAGAGAGGTGCTTCCAGAGTCACTTCCCACGCTGCCGGTATGCACCTGGTTTGAGAGGGCCTAACCTAGGACTAGGTGAGGCTGAGTGAGCCATGACGTGGGTGACCGTCTGGTCCAGGGCCACGTAAGCGTAATTCTTCACCGCGGACTATACTTTCAAAGGGAGTGCTGTAAGCCTTCCATCACTTTGTGTGTCCCATTCTGCCTTCACTTACAGCAAATGAGGTGAGAAACGGCGTTCTATTAAGCATGCAGACATAGAGGTCGTTAAGTAAGAAAGTAGACAGCTCCTCGTTATTTATTTAACCAGAACCTCAGCACTTGAAACCTGTGGGTGGAGGTGGGGTTTCCATGGGAACTATTCAGAGAAAGGATGCTGACTGTTGGCAGGCCTGCCAGGACCATCGGAGTGACAGCTCCTTTGTGACTACCTGTCGGAACTCAGGAAGGAACGCATGTGGCCATGAATGCGGTGTATCTTCTCTCTGTCCTGCTGGGTCGAGGTCCAGCGAACGTGCGGGACACGTTTCAGTGCGCTTCTGCTGGAGCAGGAAAGGAGCCAAAGGCAGGACGTGGCTGGCTCTCAGCTTTGCATTTGGTTTTTCCACTTCTGCTTCCATCAAGTTAAACACCGTGGGAGTTTTGGAACCCACACTGGATACGGTCCAGCCATTACGTAACACCGATAATCATACGTGTCATCTCAGGAAGCAGGAGCAACACTCTCAAAGGGATTTGGTTGTATATATCTTAACGGATAAAAGGTCTACATAAAAATGGACAGAGCTGCTTGGAGTTATGGTCTAAGTAACTCGACAGGATGCCAGAATGATAAGGGCTGCCCTGGCAAGAGGACCAGAAATCGAGCCCATGCCACCGTCACTTGACAAGCCAATCTGGAGAGACAAGCGTGGGTAGATAAAGGAATCGGTAAATAAGGAAAGGAATGTATTCAGTGAGGTCAACACTGGGGAGACAGACGACCTGAGTCCAAGTCCTTCTTGGAGGGCTAGAGAACTACAGGGGACGAGGTCAGTGTGAGCAGACCCTAGACACAGAGGAGAAGCTACTGTCTTGGCATAGTCATGAGCAGGCTTCTTCAAGAAGGCTCACGAGTCCTGAGCATCTGGGATGACCGCTGCTTGGGGGACAGTCCCCTGTCTAGGCACACAGGCCGAGATGACCAGTGCCAGCTCTCTGCAAGGCTGACGAGGTGCCCCAGTCAGCTCGTGGCTCCTGGCAATGAAGTGGCAAGGCTCTGCACACGGCTTTCACGCCCTCTTAGCCACCAGGCCACAGGGTGAGCCACTGACCTGGTTTCTGGTCCTCTGGTAGTGGCATCCCTACCCATTTGGGTATCAGCAGAACGGGACTTCAAGTTTGGTTTTCAGAAACGTTAACCTTGCAGCTATAGAAAATAGTTTTTGGGAGGGGGGTTGTTTTTTATTTCAAGACAATGGAAGACCTGGTCCTGAGATTGTTAATGCTTTTCCTTTCTCCCAACTCTCCAGCGCACTTAAAAAAAAAAAAAAAGAAAAGGACTTTCGCCGTAGAGCGCATGCTCTCACCAGTCCTTCTTCTGTACTCCCCTAATAATGTTTTATGGCAGCAACTATTGGATCACATAAAAGCCTGTCTTTCCTAGACACTGAGTCATAATTTGGTAAGGGCAGGCAGACTGCTCCCACTCTATTTACCATGATAACGCGGGTCAATGATGCCTTCAAATCTGGTCAGATCGAAAAACGACTCCCAACTTCCCATGCTTATAGCCCTATTGCTTCTACTCTAATTCGTGCCCATCCTCAAAACCTGCATCCCTTGAGGTTCTGTCAGGACAAAAGGACGCTGACCACATGGTGCGGGTCAGAGGTTCCCTGCAGGAATGTGTGCACACAAGGAGGGCTGGATGCAGAGCTGAGAAACAGGTCACTGACAGCGCGGGGTAGACAGGCGCGTGGGAAGGCAGTCGGGCAACCGTGCACCCCGCTGCTGACGGAGGGCCACAAGGCGGTCGTCTGCAGAAGCTGCCCCCTTCTGAGGCCACAGTGAAGCACTCGGGTCCCAGACCCAGGAGCGAGGAGAGCTGGACAGGAAGCTACGGTGTGTCTGCCATCACCCTGGTGAGACCAGGAGGTACTTCACTCTCCTAGGCTGCCACCTGCCCAGCTGTGCAAGTGTCCTCCTTGCTCAATTCAGGCTGGGAACCACGCAGAGAGTCCGGGAGAGACGTTTCCCAGGCTTAGACAGGGCAGGGATGCCAAGTCAATGAGTTCAGCAGACTTGATGTGGTGAGCGACGTCGCTGTGCACATGGTCAGCCATCCTGAGTCCAGGAACACGTTCTGCTTGGCAGCATTCTTGCTTGTTCTTCAGAATTTGCTGGAGTCACACTTAGTTCTGTGTGTAGGTATTTCTGCATCTATATTCACAAGTGAGATACGTCTGTCATTTTTTTAGAGGTTTTTTTGCCTTAAGGGAGTATGTGCTGGCCAGAGAAAGAGAGAGAGAGAGACAGTGAGAGGGAAAATGAGAAATCACCCCCTAAGGGAATGGCCGCATCACTCCTTCTCCTCCTTCATTCTTCTCCCGGAATCTTGGGCATGCACGCACACACCCTGTGTGATTTTTAAGTCACAAGGTCCAAGACTAGAACACGGTTGGCCATGTGGGAGCCCAGCAACATAACCACTATGTCACCTGTTGGCCTGTCATTTTCTTTTTATAATATCCTTGTCAGATTTGGAATCAAGTTTATGTTGGCATCATAAGTAGATAACTGTGTGTGTTTTCTGGTGAAGTCTGTGTAGTCTTGATTATGCCTAAATACCTGTAGAATTCACTGGTAAAGCTTTCTGGGGTCGGATTATCCACTGTGGAAAGATCCTGTTCTTCCATAGGGTCTCCACTTAGCGGTTAAAGGATTGTTCTCACGCAGGGATGCGGCAGTACAGGGGTGATCGGCACCAGCTCCCACAGTGGACACGGGTTCTTGTCCACAGTCATGAACGATTAGAGACGTGGACGTAGGTGAGCAAGCCAAGTGTATTGAGAGAGAGAACAGAGCTCGAGCAGTGGGTCCCAAACGGGTTGCCTGAGAACTGAGGGATTTTTGGTTTTGTTTTTCTAAGAGAGATTTTTGCTATAGGGGGTGTGTGCTTGCTTGAGAGTGAGTCAGAACGTGAGAAATCTCCCCTCCAGAGCGGGAGGCCACGCTGCAATCCCTTCTCCTACATTCTCCTCTCAGGATCTTGGGCAAGCACACACACTCGGCATGAGTTTGAAGCCAACAGGACAAGGACTCGAACTGCAGTCAACTACGTGGGAGTCCAGCGACACAACCGTGACACCACCTTGCCAGTAATGGATTTCTGCCTGGGCCAGAGGGCTATGTCATGCTTGTCCTCCTGAGTGTGCATTCCCCGCCTGATTGGGGTCTCGGGTTGAAAGGGTCTGGTTATTTTTCTCCTGATTTCGGAGTGGGTACAAAGGTCAGGAGACTGTCTTTGCCTAAAAGTTCTGGGCTTTTGGAAAAGACCATGACCTTCTTCATGGAACATGGGCCCAGAGGAAGAAGGCTAAGGTCAGTCACTAAGTCACTGCTGCAAGTCGTCTCTGTGAGCAGGCCGTGCAGCCACAGCTGACCTAGTCTCCACCCCAACCCTAGCTGTCCTATGACTGCATCTCGGGTCTGCATCCTAACTATACTCCTGGGGTTCCTGTCTCCTACCTCACATGGGTTTTTATAAGGCTTTTACAATGAAGTCGTGGTTAATGGTCAAAGGATCCTGTACCATTTAGGATCATAGCATGGGTGTCCTCTGGCCCTAACTGTGGCCCTCTGCCCCCAACTGTTCCTCCAAGGCATTTGCCATGTATTTTGGGCCTATCAGCTTATCTTCTAGTTCTCACTGGCCCAGGTACTCTAGATTTCAAAGTTGGGAGCTGTCTGGCACTTGGTCCCTGACATGTTTCACCTAATGGCACACGATCCTGGTTTTGGCCAGAGGGACAAAGGGAGGGAAGAATGTAAATCCCATTAGGCGAGAGTGGGCCGGTGGGCTCAGTCCTTTCCCTCTGTGTTCCATCATGGCTCCCCTGCAGTTACTTGCCCTACCTGACCACCTCACCACTCTGCCCTACTCATGTTCTATTTCTTCTTGTGTACATTCTCAAAAGTTTATTTTGGGGACCAGCAGATGGTGTAATGGTTATGTCACTAGACTCCCATGTAGTCAACCACGTTTTGAGTCCCAGACCCAGCAGCTTAAATCTCACACAGGGCGCTTACACGTGTGTGCCCAAAATCCCAGGAGGAGAATGGAGGAGAAGGGATTCTGGCATGGCCATCCCCCTGGGGTGATTTCTCACTCTCTGACTCTGTCTCTCAGGCCAGTGTACACACCCTATAGCAAAAATGTCTCCAAAAGAAAGTTTCTTTTTCTAGAACTTTGTCTATTTTAAGTTTCTCAAATTTATTGACTTTAGGTTTTTTATAACATTATCAAATTCCCTATGGCACGATGATTATTTTAACTATATGAATATAATATTCAAGATTTCTTTTCATTATATTGTAATAAATTTCAAAAAGTAGAATCGCTAAAGCCAAGGTCCTAAAAGACTGCATGTTTACTAAGCTGCTCTCCATAAAGCTTGATGTGATTGGTGGTGAATAATTTTGGTAGCCTCTGCCGTACTAAGAACAATCGTATTTATTTTTATCTATTTTTTGCCAAGTTGGTATCCTGAAAATAATACTCTTCTATTTATTTTTATTTGGACTTATTTAATTACACTTATTTGAAAAGCTCAGCATTTTTTAAAACACATTTTTATTGTCATATAAATCTTCTGGGAATTCGCCAACATATCCTGTGGGTTACATTTTGATTTAGGTAACGACACAGCCAAATCTACAAACAGGATAAAGTTCTTTCAATCTGGTCACTAACCAAGCCATGTTACTAACAGGATAAAATTCTATAAGTTGTACATTTTAGAAATGTGTATGAAGGCAACAAAATTTCGCAGCTAGCTAGTTTACATAACTCTTTCTTACCAGCTTTATTTATACATATCTATTTCTATGCGTAATTTTCAAGGTAAAACAAAAGACTCCACAAACAAATTTTGCAAAATTACCATGTAAATTAATGTTATTGTAACACCAAATTGTCTCTTGAAGCAAAATTGCCTCTTCCACAGTAAACAAATAATGTTAAGACACAACAGATGCATCTAATTCAACAGATCTTAGAAGTCTAAGGTATTCATAACAATCAAAACAAATTTCTAAACTTGCCAACAGAAACATCATTAGTTTTTGATTAAGAGTTGGAAAATGTTAATAATCTGAAAGGTGTATACTAATTTAAACACTTGTACAGTTTCTAACAAGTTAGGCAACATCAATTTTTAAACCAACCAATTTACAACTAATTTAAAAAACAATCCAGTTTACAACAATGACTTGAATAGGTACCAGAATGTTATGAAGTATTAGTCCAGTGGAATATCCATGTGAGGAATACCCATGACAATCCGCAGCTTCATTATGTAACTGCTATCACTAGTATCCTTAGTATGGAATCTTAAGAGACAAGTACAAATTCTAAGTGGTTAGGCAGGAAACTCTACCATTGAATTAACCTTGAATTACTTCTGTGTGTGTACATGCATGTGTGATCTATATTAAGGCGTACATGGATTTTAAAGTACGTGCGGATAAAGTCCCCAGAGAAATTTCTTAGTGCTGTTTAAGTACAAATTTGTTTTCTTCCTTTAAAAAAATATTTATTATCATTCTTTAATTTGCTACAAGGAACATGTGCTCGCCAGAGAGAGACAGAGAGAGAGAACGTGAGAAAGCAAGCCTCCTGGTCCAATGACGCACTGTGTTAAACCACTGGGCTGTGGGGCTGGACTTAGGTTTTTAGAGTTTGGGCCTTTGTTTCTTTTTGTCTCAGTCATAACTCTTCTTTCTCTATTCCTTAATTCCAACTTCTGAAAAACACCTTCCGGTTGCTCCCTGCCTGGAGTGTGCTCATGAGCCCAGATCCTAGAGTCGGTCAGCGCTGAGTTCAGTACAATTTTATCAATGAGTGGTCTTAAGAAATTGGACAAACCCTCACATTCCTTCTCTAAAATGGTGCTATGTCCTACTTCACAGAATCGCTGTCCTGGGAGAGAAAACACGCAGTGTCTTTTCAGGGACTGGCGCCCACGAGTCACTCCAGTCCTGACCCTGAGGCATCCAGATGCCTTTCTCCACCCAACTCCTTGCCATGGCAAACCCTGTTCGCCCATGTTCCCTAAGTTCCTGTAGGCCAAACTCGTGTCAGCACCTCGACCACCCTAATCCTTGTCGCCAATCTCCTACTCCACCTTCATGAATGCCTTCCTCATCTGCCTCTCTCCTTTTCCACCCTTCCAACTCATTCTCCAAGAATTAATCTCAGATTCCAAAACAGGAAGGGAAGTGTTTCACTATCCCCAATGTGAACTGTGTGGCTAGGGATCCTCAGGACTTCCAGGATGAAATCAAGCTCCCCAGCCGGGCCCCAAAGCTGTCACCTGGCTGTGGTTCCTGTCCAGCTTGGGGACTGTCTTCTCCACTCCTTCCCTTAACCTCTGCGTCTCAGTCAGACTTGCCTACTGGCTTCAAACCTGTGAGGTGTTTCCAAACTGGTCTCAGCCTTATCCCTTCCTTTCCTTCTGTTTTTATTTTTATTTTTATTTTTATTTTTGTGAGAGATTTTCACTATAGGGAGCGTGTGCTAACTGAAGAGACAAAGAGACAGAGAGAGAAGGCGAGGAACCAGCCCCCCAAGGGGGATGGCCATGCCCCAGTCCCTCCTCCTTCATTCTCCTCTCGGGGTTTGGGGCAGGCATGCACACATGCCCAGTGTGAGTTCTAAGCAATCAGGTGTAGGACTCAAACCATGGCCAACGATGTGGGAGTCCAGCAACATAACCATTATGCCACCTGCAGGTCCCTCTTTCTTCCTTTCTTAAGTTTATCTTACTTTCTTGAGAAAAAAAAGTACCCTGAAAGCTTTGCCACACTGTGACCTGCCCCCAGCCTCCTGGCCAGCCAGGACTGTGGGTGTGCCAGGCATGCTCATGCCTACCTGAGATCCAAACCCAGACCTCCATGTGGCTCAGAGCTGCACAGCGGCGCCCTATCGTCTGCACCACTGCAACTGGACCGATCCCTTGTTTTCCTAGAGTCAGCCCCAGGGTCAAGTTCTCTGTGGTTCACTCCCTACCTTCATCCTCTTCCATGCCTACCGAGATAGACCTGACCCCCTCAGCTCTGTGCTGGCACAACGCCCTGGACAAACACCAGGGGAGGGACAGCGCCTGCTGTCATGTCTGCTATTTTTCTGACACACTCACTCCGAGGTCGTAACTCTAGCATCAAATGAACCACCAAGAATAAGCCCAAACAAAAGTTCATTGAGCAAGTCAGTAAAAGCTCAATGGCCCTCAGGCCCAGTCACTAGGATGGTTCTTTAAAAGAAATATTAACAGCAAAGTCCACGCACTTCCCTGCTGGTTGCTCTGAGAGACTTACAGATGCCTGCTTTTCTTTCCATATATGTAAATAAACCTCGCTCAAGTGGCTTCCTCATCCTGAAGATCAGAGGAGACCGGGAGGGAGACAAGTATGTCCAGAATACTATGTCTTCTCCTGCTGTCAGCTCCCTGGACACCTTCTACTTCATCTCTGCCAGCTCTGAAGGTCAGCACTAGGATGGGCCTTTATGGACAGAGAAGCATGAACCCACCCTTGCCGGGTGAGAGGGACAGAGATCAACCCAAACCTCCGGCAGTACATTTGCCATCCTCGATACACAACCATATTTCGTTATCACCTGAAGGCTGATTTTTTTCCAAAAACATGAACTCTGCATTTTTCCATGAACTTTTCTAATTGCCAGGGGGCATGGGTGCTCCCCTAGGAGGTACCTCCCGGTGGGGAGTGATCATTCTGCAATCCTTCTCTCACTTTCCCATCCTGCCTGGATGTGGGGCACACTCACACGTCTGTTGTATGTTTTAAGCCGCCAGGGCCAAGATTTGAACCACATGGTTGACCCTGAGGGATCCTGCCTCTTCTGCACAGCTCTTACCTGTGCTAAGGGGCCGGCCCTGAAGTCTAATTTTTGTAATGTGTTATCTGCAAATTCTGTTATCCTGAGGGGAAAATCACTAATCTGCTGTTCTAAAATACTATGATTTCCAAATAAGAGCTGAAAGAATCTTTTAAAAACTAGTTCCCCCAAAAAGTAAATCCATTTTTGATTTCTTAAGACTTTTTTTCTTAGGGCTAACTGTGCTAAATCTGTGCTAATCGAAGCCACTGATTACTGAAAAGGAATCACCTCCGAGGCCGTGGCAGTCACTGGGAGGCAGCACACACACCACAGTACTCTAGAAACATAAAGGAGAGAGCCTCAGGGGTAACGGATGAGCACGTGGGATCTGGAAACGAGGTCCCGATGCCTGTCCCCTAAATATCTCTGTGTGCTAGGAGTGGGGGCGGGGGATCCAAGAATGCTGGTCCCCACGAGTGAGCGCTCTCAGGGAAGGCCTGTATTACGCAGTCAAGGACGATAAAATGCCATGAGTGTGATGACAACGGAAGGCGCACACCCGAAGGGGACTGGAGGTCATTCTTGCATCTCTCTCAGCATCTGAAGACAGAAAGCAAACTGCGGCGCTGAGCACCTGCAAGAGCACTGCTGCTGCACACACGGGACAGTCACGGCCTGGACGTCCAGCCGCAGAGCCACGGGAGAAGTACCCGGATGTTCTCTGACTAGCACTTCAGGAAAACTAACAAGGTATTTACTAGCAGAACTAAATCCATACTGTTGTCAGGCGGTAATCTATCTATTCTGTTCTTCTATAATGAAGAATGAATTAAGCAACTGACAGAGTGAATATACTCTTCCAGGTTCCAAGGAAATGAAGAGGTATCTTGGCCAGTCAGCCCTCAGGAGTGGCTCGTTCAGTCCTTGTTGACATTTCTTTTTCCAGAAACTGTTCTGGATGACTCTGTGTTATTTGGGGTTCTTTCTTTTTCTGTTGTTGTGATGTATGGACATGTTTTAGAGCCATATTCGTAGAATGTCCTTAGACTGATTTGCTCAGATTTCACTATCACAATATTCCTGGAATGAGCACTACAAAATAGAGAATGGATAAAAGATAGTGCCCCTTTCTTTTAGTGTAATTTCCTTTTATAACCTAAATTTAAAATAAATTACACTTTTGGCAAAACACATATGCAAGGCATTCTCTAGATGTCTAATGCCATTAAATATTTCCTCCACTCCTGGTTAACAATCACTTATAAATTTTTCCTACAAATTCACTTGGAACCCAGTACTGTTTAGGCCAGTGTTTCTTTAAAACAGAGGTGCACAGATACATTTCTGCAGGTTTAAAAATTCTACAAGAAAAGTGGAAAAACAATTTCATAGAATGAAACTTTCAGTTCCCAAACTCTATAATCTGTAGGTACATTCTTAGGGGACCATTACGTGTGCATTATCAAATTTGAGAAACATTTATGAAAATCATGTAGCTGCTCCAAAAGGGAGCAGCTTTCTCTGTCTCCATGCCCTCTTTCTCTCTCTTAACATATTATTTTGAAAATGGAATGGACCATCTCTCCCCAGAGAATGCACGTCTCACAGACTTCTAGCGGGTTTACTAAAAAACCTCAGGTTCTGTGCTCGCTTCGGCAGCACACATACTAAAAACCTCAGGTTCTTACTTTGGTGAGAGACAGGCATCAGCAGTAGGGTCCGCAAGTGTGTGATGTACCCCCAGCCAGCCTGGGTTATGGCACATACGTTCAAGTACATGTGTGTAGCCAACACTGCCCCAGCCGGCACCAGATCCCGTGATATTTGAATACTTGTCTTCTTACCAAGACTAGTGGTATGTAAAGAAATGTGCGTACCATCTGCCAGCTATTCTCTAGGTCAGCAACTCCCAGAGTGTGCTACAACGGTACAAGGAGATGTTTACCAAGAAAAATAAATATGGAGACCAATGCATACCATACGCCATCTATTAGATTCAAGTGTATGAAACTGCCTCCCTTTAGGTAATTTGGCACGGCTCAAACCAACGGTATTTGAATATATTGATAACATTAATGCCTACAGCTACTTTCTTCCGCCCTCAAATACTTTTCTACTCATAATTTTGCTAAACAGAATTCATATGATCTTATGTTGTTGCCAACGAATACACCAGTAATTATACTTAATTGAAAACTGAACTGACATTTAAGAAAATTAGTCGATTGCTCTGAATGAATCGACTAAGATGGCAGCTGACATAATGGAGCCTGAGGGTGCCAAAGCATGTGTGAGATGAAACGGTGCACAGCATGTAATCGAACACATCTGCAAGAGCTGGGGACGAGGCAGAGAGCAAATGTCGTCCAGCCCCCCACAGGTCACGGGGCACAGTAGAAGGCTTAAAGAGCTGCACAGTCGGTTTCATGCAGAGGCCACCACCCTGAGGACACTCAGCAGCTCATCTCTGCTATCCAGATGCGACAGACTACCACCGTCCCCTCACCACCTTTCAGGACGAAGTCTGTGCTAACAGATTCCACCCCTCTGAAGTTACTCTATAATGACTTGCGTCTTATCTCTTCTTAAAGACAATGTCTGGACCATCTATCCTCAAGTTAAAAAGCTTTTATCACATAAGCAAGACCAGTTTGTTCTGTGTGGGGGATTGAGTAATGTGACTACAAAACAATGCAATGTAAAATCTGTCATCGTTTCATTAATCTTACAAACAGAACCAAAAGGCAGTAACAATTAAAACATGCTGAACAATCGAGCCTTTTATACTAGACCTCAAATATATTTATATACATACATAAGTATACATAATGTATAATGTATATTTTTATTGAGTATGTAGAAGAGAATACTGAATTTTTTCATCACCTATTAAGTTTTTTACCATTTGATACACAAACCTGTCCTTCAGTTCAAGGCACTAAATGACTGTATGTGTCTATTCCAGCAAAGGTAAAATTTAGGTACAGAGTGTACACAGAGTGAAAAATGGGATAGAACTTCATGTTGCTGGTAGCTCAAAACAAGGAAGTGGATGGGATAGATATTATGGAGTTATTTCTCCAACTTAATTCAATCATACTGTAGAAAATGTTTCTTTGGTTTCTAAAACATAACTGCATATAATACTTTCTAATTTATATCCGTATAAACTTAGGCTCAGACTATCTGTCGCAGAATAAGAAAACTTAGAATACTAGCAATTTATCAGCAGAAAAGAACACATTTTTTTTTACACTAAATGTATTCCATTATAAATAGTGTAGCTGTAATGTTACCTGACAATGAATTCTTGTAAATAATATAATTTTTATATATTTCTCAGCATAAATTCTACTATAAGTATCTATTTCTTCAGAGTCCTCAGGTAGTAGGGTGGTTAAAGGCAATGGACTCTCACATGGCCAACCGCAGTTCGAGTCCTGGACCTGATGGCTTGCTTTTTCACTTTCCCTCTCTCTCTCTGTCCCTCTTTGGTCAAATTAAAAGAAAGGGTGGGAGGGAGGGAGGAAGGAAGGGAATAATTAAAAAAAAAAAAAAAGTTTTTTTTTTTTCAACATCTGGATCTCTGTGCTCATTATCACTGGTGTCAAGAATACCACGTTAGGCTGGACGCTGGAGATGAGGTGAGCATAAGGAGCACGCTTTGCGCCTAAGTTCCCAGACACAGACGGCCACAACCATGGCCAGGCTTCAGGGCCAAGTCGGCGTCATGGCCCTTTCTCTTCTTGCTAGAAGCCCTGCAAGAATGTGCCTCCTACAAAGTCAAAAATATTACACAAGTTGGTTGAGAACTCCTTGTCCATAAGTAATCCAGTGCTCTTCGACTCCTTAGGACCTCCTGTCAGGTCAACAACTTGCCATCACTGTGGCCTGCTTGAGTCGCTGAGGTGTTCTCAGTGCAAGCAAACATACTACTGTTCCACAGTATGTCAGAGAAGCATTAATGGGACAAAGAAATGTGGTATTATCTCTTCAAGATATTTTACAGTTTAACCAACTGGACTAGGGAGAAATGTTCACATAGTGAAATATTCATCTTGTAAGCTAAAAAAGGTAATTGAATGTATAAAAGGAAGGAAGGAAGGAAGGAAGGAAGGAAGGAAGGAAGGAAGGAAGGAAGAAAAAAAGAAGAGACTGGTCAGCACACAGCATTGTGTGCAAGCCTGTTCAGCGAAATTGTAATGAACTTGAAAATAATAAATTGCCACTTGAAAAAAAGAACATGGAAGTGAAAAATGAGGGTAGTGCCTATCCACCTGGAGTCACTAAAAATAAAGCCATTTGTGCTGAGAAAATGATATTTTCAGAATTGAGAAATCTACATCTCGAGAAAGCCATGGAAATAAAGGGTATAGTTACTGAGTTCAAGCATCCAAGTGACTTTTATGTGCAGTTGTATTCTTCAGAAGTGGTAGAATACATGAACCAGCTCACTACAAGCTTTAAATAAACATACGCAAATATGGTGCATGAAGATGATTATAACCTCATTAAGGGAGAAGTCCGTGTTGCCCAGGACACTGTTAATCAGATCGGGAACAGAGTAGTAATACAAGATATTGATGTGCTGCAGAAGAAAGCACAAGTCTTTAATACTGATGATGGAAATGAAGAAATAATGCCAGTAAACAGAATTCGCCGACTAAACAGAAACAGTGACTTGTTCCCTCCTTGTGCCATAAAGTGCTTTGTGGCTAATATTATCCCAGTAGAAGGGAACTGGAGCAATGACTGCATCAAAACTATAAAATCACTGTTAATGGAGCAGTACCTCTCTATAAAGATTGTCGACGTCTTGGAAGGACAACTGGTTACCCTTGCTGTAGAAGTTATACTGCCAAGTTCAGGAAAGCCTTTAAACCATGTGGTTATAAAAATGGGGTATGGCTTGAAATCCAAAGGACAGAATTCTACAAAATAGATTTCAAAGTCAAAGACTGTAAAAAGAGACAAAGAAGGGCATTATATAATAGTAAATGGGGTGATCCAGCAAGAAGAAATAACGCTTATAAATCTCTACGCACCCAACTCAGGGGCACCTAAATATGTGAAGGAAAGACTGCTGGAGCTAAAAGGAGAGATAGGGAGAAACACTGTAATTGTTGGCGATCTCAACACCCCATTATCTCCTTTAGACAGATCTTCTAGGCAGAAAATGAGAGATACAGGACCTAAATGAGACTATAAATGGAATGGGCTTGACAGATATAATTTTCCACCCTACATCCACAACATACACATTTTTCACACCCCGGCGTGGAACCTTTTCAAAGATTGACCATATGTTAGGACATAAATCAAGCCTTTACAGATTCAAAGGAATAGAAACTATATCCAGCATCTTCTCTGACCATGATGGAATTAAACTCAAGATTAATTTCAAGAAACACTTTTGAGGAACCAGCAGTTAGCGTAATGGCTATGTCGCTGGACTCCCAGACCCAGTGGCTTAAAACTTATACTGGGCATGTATGCATGTGTTCCCAAGATCCTGAGAGGAAAATGGAGGAGAAGGAAGGGATTGCAGCATGGCCATCCCCCCTGGGGGGCGATTTCTCGCTTTCTGTCTGTCTCTCTGTCTGGCGAGCGCACGCACCTATAGCAAAAACCTCTCCAAAAAAAAAAAGAAACACCTTCAAAAATACACAAACACATGAAAACTGAACACCTACTTCTGAATGACTTCTTCAATACTGAAGAAATTAAGCCTGAAATCAAAAAATTTATGAATCAGTAATAAATAACCTGTCGACAAAGAAAAGCCCAGGTCCAGATGGAAACAAATGATAATGAGTACACAAGTTTTCATAACCTATGGAACACAACAAAAGCAGTCATAAGAGGGAAATTCATAGCAACTAGTGCACATAAGAAAAGGATAGAAAGACGGCAAATAGATAACCTAACATCATGCCTCAGGGAATTGGAAAAACAACAACAAACAAACTCCAAAAATGCCAGGTGAAAAGAAATAATAAAGGTTAGAGCAGAAATAAACAAAAAACAAACCATACAGAAAATAAATGAAAGCAAAAGCTGGTTCTTTGAAAAGATTAACAAGATCAACACACTATTGGCTAGAGTGATCAAGAAGAAAGAAGGAAACCAGATAAATCAAATACGTGATGAAACAGGCACTATTACAACAGATATAGTAGATATACAAATTATCATTAGAGGATACTATGAGTGACTATATGCCAAAAAACAAGATAACTTGGAGGAGATGGACAAATTCCTGGATGCATATAGCCTACCAAAATTGAATCAGGAGGACACAGAGAACCTGAATAGACTCGTAACAAGCCAGGAGATTAAATCAGTAATAAATAACCTGCCAACAAAGAAAAGCCCAAGTCCAGATGGCTTCACTTTTGAATTCTACAAAACTTTTAAGGAAGAGTTAATCCCTATTACTAAAATTATTTCTAAAGATTCAAAAGGAAAGAAACCTTCCAAATTCGTTTTATGAAGCCTCCATCATCCTCATCCCCAAAACAGATAAGGACATGACAAAAAAGGAAAACTACAGACCAATATCATTGATGAATATAGATGCGAAAATTCTCAAGATACTCGCAAATCGTATCCAACAACATATAACAAAGATTATTCATCACGACCAGGTAGGCTTTCTCCCAGGAACGCAAGGACGGTGCAACATATGCAAGACCATAAATGTAATATACCATATTAACAGAAAGAAAAATTAAAAACCATATGATCATTTCAATTGATGCAGAGAAAGCATTTGATAAAATACAACATCCTTTTATGATTAAGATCCTCAGTAAGATTGGTATAGAAGGGTCATTTCTCAACACAATAAAAGCCATCTATGAAAAACCTACAGATAACATTATACTGAATGGGGAAAAGCTAAAAGCTTTTCCGCTAAAAACGGGTACTAGGCAAGGCTGCCCACTTTCTCCACTGCTCTTTAATATAGTACTGGAAGTCTTAGCTAATGCAATCAGAGAAGAGAACAATATAAAAGGCATTTGAATAGGCAAAGAAGAGTTGAAAATATCTTTATTCACAGATGACATGATAGTATACTTAGAAGTCCCAAAGGTCTCCATGAAAAAACTCCTCGATTTAGTTAGTGAATACAGTAAAGTGGCAGGATACAAAATTAACATCCAAAAATCTATAGCATTTCTATATATGAACAACAAGTTGAACAAAGTAGAGGTGAAGAAAGGAATCCCTTTCACTGTAGCCACAAGATGCATAAGATACCTAGGGATAAACCTAATTAAGGAAGACAAAGACCTTTATAAAGAGAACTATGAAAATCTTAAAAAAGATATTTAAAGTGACATAAAAATGTGGAAGGATATCCCATGTTCCTGGATTGGAAGAATTAACATAATCAAAATGGCAATTCTATCCAAATTAATCTACATGTTTAATTCAACTCCAATCAAAACACCAGAAACATTCTTCACAGATCTAGAAAAGACAATCATAGAATTTGTCTGGAATCATAAAAGACCTTGAATTACAAAAGCAACACTGCACAAGAAGAATGAAGTGGAAGGCATATCACTCCCTGATCCCAAGATATACTATAAAGCTGTGATCAACAAAACAGCATGGTATCGGCACACAAACAGACATGTGGACCAATGGAACAGAACAGAGACCCCAGAAATAAACTCCAAAGCTTACAGGCAACTGATTTTCGACAAAGGATATCAGTCAATCCATTGGGAAAAGGAAAACCTCTTTAGTAAATAGTACAGTAAAAACTGGGTATCCACCTGCAGAAAGATGAAACTGAACCCCCATCTTTCACCATTAACAAAAATCAACTCAAAATGGATCAAAGATCTGAACCTAAGACGTCAAACAATAAAACTACTGATGGAAAATGCTGGGGAAACTCTGGGAGACACTGGAGTAGGCAAAGACTTCTTAAACAAGACTCCCAAAGCATAGGCAATAATCCCTAAAATAGACAAGTAGGATGATATCAGACTAAGAAGTTTCTGCACAGCAAAGGACACAGTAACAAGTGTGAATTGACAACCCTTAGAATGGGAAAATATTTTTGTTAAATATGCCTCACACCAAGGAACTGATAACCAGAATACACAGGGAACTCAAGCACCGTATGCAAAAAAAAATAAAAATAATTTTTAAAAATTATATATATATATTATTAACCCAATTAAAAGATGGGAAAATGAGCTGAACAAAAAATCTCTCTAAGGAAGACATTCAAACAGCCCTACAAATAGAACTACCATTTGATCCAGCAATCCCACTTCTGGGTATCTACCCAAAAGAGAGGAAATCGCTCAGTCGGAAATCGCTTTCACATCAATGCTTATTGCTGCATTATTCACGATCACCAAGACATGGAATCAACATAAATGTCCACAAACAGATGAATGGATTGAAAAAGTGTGGCATATATACTCTATGGAATACTACTCAGCCATAAAAAACAAGATGTTGGCATTTGATAGAAAGTGGTCAGATATGGAAGATCTATTGCTGAGTGAAGTAAGCCAAGATATGAAAGATAGATACTGTATGTATCAACTTAATATATAACGACTATTCGCACTCTATGGTAGAGAGCGAAATTGTGGAGGACATAAAAGCAGTAAAAATAGTTAATGAGGATAAGACAGTGTGGAATGGGGTGGGAAAAGAGAAGAGTAGAGAGAAAGATAGCAAGAGAACAAATAGAGAGACATGACATTAGTAGGACACAGATACGGCTTATTATCTGTTGATAACGTGAATAGTATTCTTTTTCTTTTTTTTGGAGAGATTTTCACTATAGGGCGCGTGCACTCGCCAGACAGACAGAGAGAGACATAGAGACAGAAAGCGAGAAATCACCCCCCAGAGGGGATGATCACGCAGCAATCCCTTCTCCTCCATTCTCCTTTCGGGATCTTGGAGGCACGCAGGCATACGCGCCCGGCGTGAGTTTTAAGCCACTGGGTCCGGGACGCGAACCGTGGTCGAATACGTAGGAGTCCAGCGACACAATCATTACGCTAACTGCTGGTTCCCACATGTATAGTATTCTCAACTGGATTGGTCTGAGAAGTATTTCATGTTGGGTAAAGTCTTTTTACAAGCAAAATGAGAAATAGTGATTGACTGTTTAAAAAATAATTGGAATAGTAATAATAATGAGTGGGAAAAACAATGAAAAGATATTGGATGATGAAATAGGGATTTTAATGTCTCTGTTATTGACTGAAATGCATGGTATTCCTCCTGGAAAAAGAAATGTAACACACTGTAAAGTTATATGTGATTCAATGTAATATAAACAAGATTATGATGATAATAAAGAAAATTTAAAAATACAATGTTAGAACAAATATTTTATGAACATATACTGGGTGAACACAAGAACTGATTCGCTCTACAAAATGTTAGTTGATAAATTTTTTCTTAGAGTCTAGTATTTAACAATATATTAATTTACTTTCCCTAGTCAACACACTGCAATACAAAAATAATCGTAGAAATACAGTACTTTTATTTCAAAAATCTCTAAATGCCCTTACAATGGGACAGGAGTGTCCTCAAACCTACCTAATACCTTAGCCAAACGGATTTGAAAAGAGCAAGAAGTAGTCACAAAAGAAATTCCTTTATTTATATTCCCTGATATGAGTCATCCAGAGGTGAAAGAGGGTGACTTCTGGGCAACAGAAAAGAGCTTTAAAGTGGAAAGTTTTGTAAAAGAACTACAGTTTGATTATTTTTGTCAACAAAAGCAAAGCAAAAATAAACAGAATTACATCAAGCTGAAAAATTTCTGCATAGCAAAAGAAACCAACCAACAGACTGAAAAGACAACCAATAGAATGGAAGGTAATATTTGTATACTGTACATCTGGCAAGAGCTAATAATCAGAATATGCAAATAACTCCAGCAAACTCAGTAACAAAAGAAAAAATAACCCAGTTTTAAAAATGGGAAAATGACCTGAATAAACAGTTCGCAAAAGAGAATTGGCCAACAAACACATGAAAAAAATGCTTAGCATGGCTGGTCATTAGGCAAATGCAAATTAAAACTGCAAGGAGGTTATCGCTTTACTTCAGCTAGGATGGCTACTATCAAAAAGTAACAAATGCTGGTCTGTATGCAGAGAAAGAAGCACTTTTTTATACACTGGAGAGAATATAAGCACAATCACTGTGCAAAACAGTATGGATGTTCTTTCATAAACTAAAACCACCATATGATCCAGTAATATCACTATACATATCCAAAAAAGAGAAAATCAGTATGTCATAAAGATATCTCTACCACTGTGTTTATTGCAGCCTTATTCATAATAGCGAAGATATGGAATCAACCTAAGGGCCCACCAACTAACTGAAGAATAAATCAAGAAAATGTGTTGTATATTTGTGTTTATGTATATATGTGCTTGTATACATAAACTGGAGTACTACACATCCACTAAATCCTGTCATTGGCTATTAAATGAGCAAGCTTTGGAGGACATCATGTTAAGTGAAATAAGTCAGGCACAGAAATATAAATTCCAAAACGTATGGAGTATTGACATGATGCCACAAGGAGAAAACTCCATATCTAACCTCGTATTACAAATCACAGTCAACATACTGCAAGACAAAAACGATGCATAAAATTATCTCCAGGCTATGTATAAGACAGCCAGGATATCAAACAAAAATAAAATTTATTCAGATTTGAATCCCATCCCCAAGATATCTCATTAAATATATGCAAATAATCTAAAATCTGATAAAAATATGAAATCTGAGACCAATTAAACATCTTTTCTCAAATTCTTGATATAAATTTATAAAATCAACCCAAAATGCCAAATGCAACATTAAGAAAATACATACAAATGACATATGTTTGAGAATCTACATTTCCCCAAATCAATCCCATAGTTACCTTAGGAAACTTTGTCCTTGAAACGTACACTAAGATGTTTAGTACCTGGGGATTTTAAATAGCATTTCATGTTTATCTAACAGCTTAAAACTCCAATTCTACTCATTTCTTATTCATCAAATGGCCTAATATTTTTTTAATGTACTTGGTGTTAACCAGTTCTAAGCAAGTAACAAAAAAAGTAGCACAAAGGGTGGGAGGAGGGTGGGAAGTGACAAAGGACAAATGTGGGTCAAGAGGAAGAGGAGGAGAAAGCATTCTATATTCTTCATTGCCCCCAATGCAGACTTCTGCACATAGGGGCCCTGCCAAGGTTTATTATTTACATTTCCCCATGTCCCATTAGTATAGATAATTTAGAATCAATTATTAATCATTTAGCTACATCGAAGAGATGTACATGTTTTGAAATTAAACTGTGAAATGTGACTATATAGTTTTCAAGAAACACCCCGCTATGGTTAAGATGTTTGTACTCCTCAAAGCGCACGGTGAAATCTAACTGCCATTGTAACAGAGTTAAGCGGTGGGAACTTGAAGAGGTAAGGAAACAATAAGGGCTTCCTTCACGTCACGGGTGAGATCAGCACTGTTATGAAAGGATCTGTAGAGCCCCCTCTTGCCTCTCGCCATATGAAAATGGAGCGAGGCTCTGGCCACAGGTTGGCACCCTGATATTATACTTCCCAGCCTCCAGAACTGTGAGCCAATAAGTTTCGTTCATTACAAGTGAACCCCAGCCTGTGGTACTCTCCTACAACAGCACAGATCAGACTAAGATGTGTTCTTTACTACATTTAGAAAATGCTTTCTATTCCAGGTCTCCACTAGACAGTTCTCAGCACAGTTCTTTCAATTTCTACTTCTAGTAAGTATACAAGTCATCTAATTACCATGGACATCATTACCTTCCTATAAAAGACAAGAGAAACAGTTACAATTCTTACTATCAACCTTATCTTACTATAGAAGATAATAAAAATAATTCTATTTGAAGTAAGAAACTACATGGTAGAACATTTTATGCATGTATCTTTATATCACTGAAGAGTTTAAAGATTTAAGGCCATAGGATTTTTAAAACATTTCAAGATTTAAGGTGGGGATGATAACTGTAATTATTTCTCTTTCAAAGCAAAGAAACGGTTGTCTTGGTCCATTTGTGCTGCTGTAGCAAACTTTCACAGACTGGGCAATTTATAAGCAATACAAATTTATTCCTCCTAACTCTGGAGACTGGAAAGTGTCAGACATCCTCCCGACTTCATTACTTCCCCAAAGGTCCTACCTCTCCATACCACAACTGAGACAAATTTCCAACACACAGATTTTGGCAAGGACATGTTCGAAACAGCAGCAGTTGCCTTCCTCCTCTGAAACTCCAAAGATAGATGTAATTGACAAAATACACCTCCAAGAACCAAGTGAGATGCCAAGGATACAATTTAAATAGCTGCGGTTTTATTTACCTTTTTCTTGCTGCCAACCTGCACATCCTCACTGCCTCCCTGAACAGAACTTCTTGAAGTTCCACAGCAAATGGCCAAGAAGTTGCAGTGGTACATTTGCCCTGAAATATTGGCATGCTAACAATGAAACATCAAATTAATCACTCAGAGTAACTGTTAAAAACAGTCCTGTAGGTTCTATCTCACACCTACCCAATTCGAATCTAGAGATGAAGCTCAAGAACGTGCATTTGTAACAAACCATCCAAGAGATTCCTAGGCATCCCAAGGTTTCAAAAGTCCTAAATGAGGTATAGAAAAGAACACAAATTGCATGTAAGTGGTTAAAGCACCAACTTAATTGAAGGTTGGGGCCAAATGGTATACTTCAGTACTTAGTTTCTTTGGATAATACTCCTTGTCATACACCAGTACTTGAGGGACAAAAATTGAAGGATCTTTTAAATGTCATGGTGATTACAACAGCCTGATGCCTTATCACAACATCTTACTTTTCTCATTTTTATAAAATTTTTTTTAAATCTCAGTGCTCTTAGACATAATGTTATCTAACTTTTACAATATCTGACCAACCACAAAGAAGCTGTGGCATAAGATGTGAAGGTTGACCCCTAAAGAGAAACTAAAAGCATTTCAAGAAGTAGTAAGTGAGGCTGGTCCCATAGCCTAGTAGTTAAGAAAGCTGGATCCCACGTGGCAAACCATATACAAATCCCAGTCCTGGCAGCCTGTAGAACATACTGGATGCATGTGCCCATATGCGCCAAATCCCAAAGGATGGAGAAATGGAGACCAAATTGCAGCCATGACCATGTGCCATTGGAGGGTGCTATCTCCGCCCTTCCCTCTCTGAGAAACACATACACCCTCAGACAAACTGAAAAAAGGAGGAATGTACATACATAAAGTCAAGATATACCAAGACAGAGCTTCTCGACCTGTGCACTAAGAAACTCGTGTATTAAAAGCACTCACATCCCATGAAGAGACGAAGCTGGGCCTCAGGTAACCAGAGTCCACAGGCTTGTGCCCAGTGCTCTCCAGGTTCACACACATTACATGTTTTCTACGCGTGTCAAGGAGCGAAAAGTTGAGAAGCATCAACCAAAAGGGAGGCTGATCTGAGACAGGAGAACCAGGCTTAGCTCTTTGCCTTTCACCAGCTGGGTGGCTTTAGGTTACTTCACCTCTCTGGGATCACGATTACAGAGAACTAGTTTAGATTATTTCAAAAGCCTTTTCTAGTTCTAAAATTCCATAATTTCTCTTACATTTACACTTTGTGATGTAAAAAAAGAGTCACTGTTTACTTAATTTAAAACTCTAAATTCAAGAGTCATTCAACAAATATTTATTAAGTACCTAATCTGTGCCAGGCAGGTAGGAATCTGGGAGACAGATATTACAAAAGATATGACCCCAAAATACATCTTATATAAGTACTTCTTGCACACCTTATAAGTGGTTACATGGAAAAGCCTGCTGAATAGTGCCAGAATAATGGAAATCTGCTCAAGTAGAATCCTGCCTATGCTTAATTTAATACTAACTTTGATTATAGTCAGAGCTTCTGCCAATATGCAACACTTTCCTCCTCCACATCCTTCATTTACTTTAAAAAAAAAAAAAACTAGGATCATTTACATTTATTGGCAAATTATAGTTAAAATAAAAATCAACCGGAACTAACAGATGGCGAAATGGCTACACCACTGGACTCCCTCGTAGTTGACCTCAGTTCGAATCCCAGACCTAGTGACTTAAAACACACACTGGGCTCGTGTTCATGCACGCCCAAGATCCAAGGAAGAGAATGGAAAAGAAAGGACTGCAGCATGGTCATCCCCCCGGGGGTGAGGGAGAGTTCTCGTTTTCTGTCTCTCTGTCTCTCTCTCTGGTGAGCATATGTGCCCTATAGCAAAAATCTCTCTTCTAAAAAATAAATAAAAATCAACCTCCAAAGTACAGGTTTATAAAAATAGTTTATTTTAAAGACCAAACAGGACTTCAAGATCTTACTTTTAGATTATGCCAAAATGACCATCGGTATGTTAGTGTATTTTAATTCATGATGAAACTTGTTCCATATCCATTACTATATGTATCATTTAACTGCATGGGGTGAGGAAAGGCATGGACTCAAAGTTTTAATTAAGTACTTCATAATTGGATTTTCCCCAAAAAATATGAGCTGAAATTTCACATGAATATAATTTCACAAAAGTTACAAATATATATCAACTTATAACTGAAGGAATCATTCAATATTTTACAATGTTTTTAAAAATCTATGCCCATAATCACTCTTTTCTTTAAAAATAAATCCTTACCAAATAGTATGAAAAGTGCACATGTCCCTGGAAATGCATACGCTCACCTAATAGTAAGATCCAAAATGAATGGGGGCGGTGGTGGGGGGAGTGAGAAACTGTGCATGTCAAACACCGGAGGAGGGAAGGGATACTGTGGCATGACAGGACTATCTTGTCTCTGAGGTGGAAACCCTGAAGTCTCCTGGGACGCCCTATGCTCTGAGCTGTAGCCCTGCAGAGGCCTGTGGCAAGGCCGAGGGTATCTACCCCTGGAGAAGCCCCGAGTAAACTCTCTGTTGCGGTATCCTTTCGCATGCTCCAGAGCAGAGCCGTGAGCATTCCAATTCTGGTGGACTTCAGCAAAGTCTTCACCTGTGGGGGGTGGAGGAGCATAAAAACAAAATTAAAATAGTTTATTTACACTTAAAAGGACTGTTTGAAAATTACATAACATCTTTTCTTTCATTTGCAGTATATCTTGTGGCAGTAAAAAAGTACAATGCTTAACATATTCTATTTTAAATAAATTGAAAGCTGAAGGTTCAGCAATGAGAAAGCCAGCAAGACAGAAAACAAGACAATTAAACACTTGACTCCAGCCAAACTCCACAGAAGAAAATGTGGCACCATTTTCTCAAAGTCGCAGACTGAGAGAAAATATCTGCAAAAGACACTTATGATAAAGCAGTTTTCCATAAAACATACAACCAACACTTAAGACTCAATAACAAAACAATTCAACTTAAAAAATGGGCCAACATCCTTAACAGATACTTTACCAAAAAAGATATACAGATGGCAAAAACATGTATGAAAAAGATGTTTTATATCATATGCCTTTTCAGGGAAATGAAAATTGAAACAGCACTCAGATACCACCATACACCTATCAGAACGGCCAAAATTCAAAACACTGATAACACCAAATGCCAGCAAAGAAGAACTGGGTACTTTCACCCACTGCTGGCAGAGACACAAATGGCACCACCACTATGAAAGATAGTTTAGCACTGATAACACCAAATGCCAGCAAAGAAGAATTGGGTACTTTCATCCACTGCTGGCAGAGACACAAATGGCACTGCCACTATGAAAGATAGTTTAAAAGTTTCTTTTAAAACTAAACTTACGGGACCAGCAGTTGGTGTAAGGGCTATGTCGCTGGACTCCCATGTAGCTGGCTGCATTTCAAGTCCTGGACCCAGTGGCTTAAACTCACACCAGGAGCATGTATGTGCATGCCCAAGATCTCAAGAGAGAATGGAGGTGCCCAAGATCCCGAGAGGAGAATGGAGGAGAAGGGATTGTGGTGTGGCCATCCCCCCTGGGGAGTGATTCCTTGTTTTATGTCTCTGTCTTACACTGTTGCCCTTAAAGCAAAAACCCCCCCCCCCCCCAAAAAAAAAAAAAACTAAACTAAACTAAACTTAATCTTACACTATGTGATACAGCAATCCTGTGCTCTGGTCTTTACCAAATGAGTTGAAAACTTATATTCACACAAAATCCTGCACAGGGACGTTTGGAGCAGTTCTGTTCATAACTGCTGAAACTAGGAAGCTATCAAGATATCCTTCAGTGGGTGAATGGATTTAAAAAGAAAAAAAATATGGTACATCCCATCCAGACAACAGAATAATATGCAGTGCTTAAAATAAATGAGCTATTGGGTCACGGAAAGGAAACTTTAGTGCGTATTACTAGGTGAAAAAAGCCAATCTGAAAAAGCTTTATATACTATGATTCAAGCTCGAAGACATTCTGGAAAAATACAGATGCAATAAAAAGGATTAGTGGTTGCCAGGGACTGGGTAATGAACGGATGGAGCACACAAGACTTTTACAGTAATGAAAAGACTCCGTATGGCACAATAACAGAAGACACATGTCACTATATACATCTGTCCAAACCCACAGAACATACAGCACCACGAGTAAACCCTAATGTGAACGGTGGCCTCTGGGTAATTATAAGGTGACAATGGAGATTCGTTGACTATAACAAATGTACCATGCAGGTGAGGGGTGTTGATAAGGGAAGCTGTGTATGTGTACAGCAGAGAATTTATGGTACTTATCTCTGCAATTCTTTTGTAAACCTAAACCTGCTCTAAAAAAAGTCTTAAGGAAATAAAGTTCAGTGGATGGGCTGAACAATAGAACGGAGGCAACAGAGGGAAGAATCAGCCAACTAAAACAGAGAACAATGGAAATACCTAGAGACAGTAAATGTGAAAAAATGCATACGGCTTGGATTCCGACAGCTACAACATGCTGCTGAAAGAAATCCCAAGGCCTAAATAAATGAAGTTATGTACCATGTTCCTGGAATGTAAAACTCAACACAGCTAAGCTGTCAACTCTCTCCAAATTGATGCACAGGATTACTGCAATTCCTATCAAAATCCCAGCAAGATATTTTGTTGATGTAGAGATTCTTCTAAAATTCATAGGAAAAGGCAAAAGAACTAAATTGCTAATATAATTTTGAAAAAGAGGCCTTCTGGCCAGAACCGCCATCTTCCAGTCATTCACCAAAATGACAAACACGAAAGGAATGACGAACACAAAAGGAAAGAGGAGAGGTGCCTGATACATGCTCTCTAGGTCTTTTAGAAAACATGGGGTGTTCCTCTGGCAATATCCATGCAAATCTACAAGAAAGGTGATAGTGTAGACACCAAGGGAATGGGTACCATTCAAAAAGGAATGCCCCACAAATGTTACCACAGCAAAACTGGAAGAGTCTACAATGTTACCCAGCATGCTACTGGAATTGTAAACAAACAAGGGCAAGATTCTTACCAAGAGAATTAATGTGCGTATTGAGCATATTAAGCATTCTAAGAACAGAGGTAGCTTCCTAAAACATGTGAAGGAAAATGACCAGAAAAAGAAGGAAGCCAAAGAGAAAGGGACCTGGGTTCAACTAAAGCACCAGCCTGCTCCACCCAGGGAAGCACACCGTGTGAGAACCGATGGAAAGGAGCCTGAGCTACTGGAACCTATTCCCTATGAATTCATGGCATGAAGGGTGTTAAAAATAAGCGAAACTATGGTCTATTAAAAAAATTTTTTAAAAAAAGGAAAGAAAAAAAGAAAAAGAAGATAAAAGTAGAAGGTATCCCTTTTAGCTACAGTAGACTTCACAGCTATAATAATCGAGACTGTGGTAGACAGTGAAAGAGAACAGAGAGTACCAAATCATACCAGCAGATACACCAATTACTTTTTGGCAAATATTCCAGAGTAATTCATTGGAGGAACCACCGCTTTTCAAGAAATGGTGCAGAAAAAATTTAGACATTCATAAATGAAAAAAAGAACACTCAGCTATCTCTCAAATCCTATACAAAATTTAACTCAAAGTGAATCACAGATATAAAATGTAAAACCAGGGACCAGCAGATGGTATAATGGTTACATCCCTTGACTTCCACATAGTCGACTGTGGTTTGAGTCCTGGACCCAGCAGCTTAAAACTCATACCAGTTGCACGCCCAAAATCCCGAGAGGAGAATGGAGAAGGGATTGCAGCATGGCCAATTCCCCAGGTGGGTATTTTCTCTCTTTATGTCTCTCTGTCTCCCCAGTGAGTGCACACAACCTATAGTAAAAATCTTGCTGTAAAAAAAAAAAAAAAAAAAAAAGGAAAGCCAAAGTTTACAAAACTTCTAGAAAAGGAAAAAAAGAAAAAGAAGGAAAGAAACCAAAAATCTTTAGGATCCAGGGCTGGGGATGGAGTTCTCAAGCTCCATAAAAAGAAAAACTGATAAACTGGGCTTTCTCAAAATTAAAAACTTTTGTTCTGCAACAGGCTATCTTAAGGATAAAAAAACAAGCTAGAGACTAGAATATACTATAGGATTTACATACTAATTATGTGCCTTCCCATAAATTCTAAAAATGGAAGCAAATAGGTTACTTAAGAAAAAGTGCTGGGAACCAGCAGTTAGCATAATGGCTATGTCGCTGGACTCCCACGTAGTTGACCGCGATTCGCATCCCGGACCCGGTGGCTTAAAACTCACGCCGGGTGCATGTGCGTGCGTGCCCAAGATCCCGAGAGGAGAATGGAGGAGAAGGGACTGCGGCATGACCATCCCCCCTGGGGGGGTGATTTCTCGCTTTCTGTCTCTATGTCTCTCTCTGTCTGTCTGGCGAGCGCACGCACCCTATAGCAAAATCCTCTCCAAAAAAAAAAAAAGTGCTAAGCACAAAGGACTCTTAGCTCATCTACCACCCCATCAGACATTTTGCTCCCCGTTAAACTTAGAGAACGACCACTCAACATTCTAGGTGACTCCCACAAACTCCATGCTGTGCAATGCCTCTGATGCTAGCTGGAGGCCAGGAGGGAAACAGAAAACACAGATGTTCCCCCCACCCCCTCGTTCTGTTACTGAGGAGCTACATAGAAGTAAATGAAGAGAAAGCATGACTACATATTGCACTCACTCACCTGGCTCACTGCATTCAGATTTAAGTTTTTTCCGGCCTTGAATCTGAGACTTTTTCCTCTGTTTGGCTTCTTTTTCCTTCTCATCATCACTGAAATCTAAGGCCTTGCAGATAAATGTACACAGAGTTAATGTCACATGGATTTGCCAATTCAAAAGAACAAACTTAGAGAAGAATTAGCCTTTTACCAATAACCCTGAAAATAGTTTTCCCTTTTAATCCTTAATATTTTCTAGTAATATCTGAATTAGACATGGTAGTAAAATACAGCAATTTTTGAAAACTGGTTAATGACTCTTAACACAGATCATCAATAACCATGAATACTTAGGATTCTACTTTTTGTTTAATTCCTAAATAGTTTCAGATAAATAACTTTAAAATGGCAATCTTTTAACAACCTTTGGTTGCAGGCATTCTCTGGCTGGAAGCATGCCTGCCAGCTTAAACCTAAGATACACCATAGTGAAAGGAAGGAGTGGTCAGGGTTAAGCAAACTAAGCCCATTTTCGGATTCAACATAAAAATGTAAGAATATGTTCTATAATTCAGTCACTGAAAACTGTACACATACCCATTACATGCCAGGCACTATTCTAACACTTGAACAGGTTTAATTATTTGCAGTTTTAATAATATAATTTTATTTATATAGTAAGGGTTGTAAATAAGGAGACAAAATAAAGGCATAAAATAGATTGGACTGTAGGAAAAGTCTTTTAAACACGGATACATATATGATCCAACTTCTAAGAGAAAATCATTTTAAATTATAGAATGATGATGTATTCAGCTGTCACCAATAACTAGGGTTCACTGTTAATAAGCCTCCCAAATAAATAAGATTTATAAGCTATACATAATGAATGACATGATTTCTTATAATTTAGGCATGTTAACACCAGAAAACATGTTTTTTATGTTTCATATAAAAGTGTATTAAAGCAAGCTCACTGTGTAAGCATGTGTACAAGGTTAAAAAGAAATAAAATATACATGAATGTTTTGTATGAAGTTTTTAGTAAGGCCTTACTGAAACGAATAAACAAAAAGCCATATAATTCGGGCAATAGACACTCTAAATCTAACTGAGCATGGTAAGCGGATGCCGTGACTAGAAATCATCATCTCATTTCATTGTGACCCTGAGCTAGGATCACTCGTTGACTAAGTGATTCACATCTGTATAAAACTCTCTGAGGGCTTGACTGTAATTCATGCCTCAGTAAAATTAGAAATTAACATATAGCATGTTCTTCAGCATTGCAGACATCTTCAGGGGTCAAAAAATCTACAGATACCCCAAACCCACAGTACCAAAAAATCTGATCAGAACTCCTAAGCACATTTTAAAAATGTCATCTATAATAATTATATTTTTCTTTTATAATGTGCACGTGCACATTTTCTCAGAAATAAACACGGGCACTGCTGCAGTTTTTGTATTTTAATAATTAAAAAAATGAAAAAACTAGATCAAGCCACCTCAGGGCATAAAACTATTTTTTTCTTGCTGACATGGATTAAAAAAAAAAAAAAATCAATCAAGAGAACTCTTTTAGGAAAACAGTTAGATTGTAAAAATGAAGAGCCAGGGTGCCAGCAGGTGGCGTGGTGATTAAGGGCACTGGACTCCCACGTGACTGATGCAGTTCAAGTCCCAGACCTGGTAACTTGCTTTCTCACTTTCTCTCCCTCTCTGGTCAAACTTAAGTAAATAAATAAAGTTAAATAAAATAAATGTTAAAAAAAAAAAAAAAACAAAAGTGCCAGCCAGTGGCACGGTGGTTAAGGCAGTTAGATCCCACATCACCAACGGCAGCGCAGTCCTGGACCCAGCAGTTTGAGACGCATGCTGGACACATGCATGTGCGTGTATGCCCACAACCCTAAAAGGAGAGCTGGAGAAGGGATCACGCATGACCACCCCACAGCGGGTACTTTCTCTTTCCTTCTCTCTCTGGCAAATGCACACATACTCTAGCAAATAAAAACAAAACAAACACAAGGATGGGTCGATTCTAGTGATTTTACATCTCCGAAAACATAGCTTATGATTACCAGTATCAAAACAAACGTCACGTCCCACATTTTACACAATGACTTTCAGTATTTACCATTTATCAACAAAGTCAATAAAAACAGGGAATTATAAGGTGAATAAGTCAATAAAGTAATTATAAAAATGTAGCTAAAAACATTTTTTCCTAAAATGGTATCAAAAGTTTTCACTGAAAGGCATAAAGCAGTCATGCAAGCAGAACACGGGCGTGGAGGTGACAGACAGACTGCCGAGTAGCAGTAATGCCTCCCTCAGTCAAGAATTGTGAGTTTACAAGATGAAGTCCCACCCTACATTCTAAGATACCGTATAGAAACACATCCTTACGTCTGGTGGTGGTTCCTGATCATTCTTCCATGATGCATCTGACCCCCTATCCCTAGAGAGAGGAAAGTCAAAGAAGTACTTATTACCATTTTGTTAACTGCTTATAATTTACCAGCATGGAAAACAAAGCAGAAGACATGAGCTCAGCCTTTAGTTAGCAATACGCATGAAAATATCAACACTTCAGGACCATTTATGTGTCTGCCTTATTTCAAAGAAACAGGAAGCTCATAAAGCAATGTTAGACACACAGAAATACCACAATTAAGAAATTAGAATGAAGCCAGGGCTGCAATGTGCAGAGGAAAGCGGCCTTGTGGTCGACTTTTATTTTCATGACACCTGAAGTGTTTGTGAAGCTCAGCTCGACAAATGGCTATTCACACCAACACTAATCGGAAATTGTTCCAGGTGCTGGACACAAAAACAAATAGGAGGCATTCTCCTTTTAAGATTTGAGAGGTCTGATGGTCAAGATAACTACATAAATTCTCTTTTCCTCATTTCACCTGAGGAATACCGACAATCCTTCATGAGTAACCCTGGCTGATTCCAACAGTGATTCTCAAAGCAAAGAGGGTGAAACAAAGACCAGCCAGTTCAGGGAGAGCAAGAGCTTTGACGATTATGAAGAATCGTATCACAGGCAGATATGAAATGAGTAGTTGTAGCTGAAAATTAATTACTTTTGGCAGAAAGTTTTACACTTTCTGAACAGCAAAAGGAAATGTATTTATTATAAGTTTGATTACAGTTCCAGAAAGCTCATTTAAAAGAAAAAAAATGTATGAGGCCTAACGGGACAGAGGTATAACACAATGCCCCAGGAGACACACCCACGTGGGAAGGTTGCCGGCCTGTGTCCAGAGACCTGCCTAAGGACACCTGTGCCCACAATCCAAGACTCTCTGAGGGCTGATCACAGGGTCAAGATCCTGTCAGGATTGCCGAATCTCTGATTCATTCATGGAATAAAGAAAATTTTAAAAAGTTTATTTATTTCTTTCATGAGAAGAAGAGACAGACAGATACAGATGGCACCCTCAACAGGCTCTTGGTGCTGTGAGCAATGCCCAACCTTCAGCCAGCCCTGGGTCGTGGACAAGTGTGTGCTTGTCCAACATACTCAAGGTTTCCAGACTCGAACCAAGAACCTCCCCATGGAGGATTGTCTCACAGGGCACTGCACTTACTGCGGAGCCACAGTCCAGCCCTCCTGAAAGCTCATTTTCAATCGTATCAATTTCATAGTTTTGGCTCTCTTATTAATTACATTAAAGTAGTACAGAATATTAGAGTTAGTTGTTCTTACTGTTTTAAACTAGATCTCAAAAATAAATGAGACTCTCAGGAATGAATGCCATTAAAATCAATGTACTGATGCCAGTGTCCTAGAACAAAATGAAAAGCATTAAATTTGTTTTAAATCCCTGATTCAGAACCCGACCTTATAGATAAGCCACTGTCCATACTGTTTCCACCAATTAAAGAAGTCCCCTCGGTTGTCTCTGTCCACCTGTGCATTTAACAGAGCCTACACTCCTCCTTACATGTCACCTCCTGAACTGCAGCTCCCTTGGCCTGGACTTTAGAGACATCATGGGAAAAGTTCCCCAACTAGTCTACCTACCACGAGAATTTAAAAATTACTAAAGGCTGGCCCCCTGATGGTGTGGAGGTTAAGGTGGTTAAGGAGGCTTGATCCCACATGACGACTGCACAGTTCAAGTCCCAAACCTGGCAGCTTGAAAAACACCAGGACTCTGCATGCATGCGTGTGAGTGTCTGTGTGTGTGCGCACACGCACGCGCGCAGCCAAAATCCCGAAAGGAAAAATGGAGAAGGGACATACCGTGACCATTCCCGATGAGGATGCGTTCTCACTTTTCTTCTCTCTCTGGCGAGGGTGCACGCCCTCGAGCAAATTTAAAAATAAATAACAACAACAAAAAACTAAAGGGAAGATGAAGTGTCACTTCAAAGAACACTAACAGAAGAGCATGGGGAGCTGGCATCTGGCCAGAGGGCCAGGAAGAGGCTGAACTCTCCAGGGCTGATGCCAGCACTCCCCAGGTGCCCACGACAGGCAGCCAGACATAGTCCATGATGTCACGGCTTCCTGGGCTGAGCTGCTGCAGAGCAGCACCTCCCAGCTCTGTGACTGACTTTCCTCCTTCCAGGAGAGCTGCACATCACGAACAAAGTCTGTGCCCATGTTCAAAATCTAGCATTAGTTAATAAACATTTTCAGAACATTTTTTGATCTGCTTTATGCTAAAATACTTTGTTAAAATCTAAATATACAGCATCGGCTGTATCAGGATCCTGAAATATTCATAATATAAAGCACTATTTTTAAATATATTAAAATCTTTACAACTTAACATGGATTTAATTCACTCTTCTGGTTGGTGATTATACAGAAAAATTAATCTAACACAACCTGAATAATAACTTGAGTAAAATATTCCTTCAGATACTTATGGGGATTCTTAAACCTAAGTTTAGTTATCTGCACCTAGGTTTTCATCTCCGAAATAAATAAAACTCAGAGACTTGTTATTATATGTAACTGGTAGAGAGAGGTCTTCTTACACCATGCAACTGGGTCCAGCAATTTTTCTCCTTTATTTTTTTGATATACTCAATCACTATATATCATTTAACTTGTAAAGAGAAGTTGCCCAACATGAAAACACCTCAGACCAGTTCAGTGCGAGTACTATACACGTTACCATCAACAGGTACTGAATCATTTCTGTGTCCCACAAATGTCCTACTTCTGTTTTTCTCCCTAATTTCCTTCCCTACACTGTTCTCTTCTCCCACTCTCCTTCCACACGGTGTCCAGCGTCTGTAACTATTTTCATGCGCCCAGCATTTGTGATGTAGTTCCAGGTCTACTCTCTGAAGTTCCTTTTCATGTCCTACAAAAACCAGCACCGTGAAATGTATCACCTAGATTTTGAGTTTCCACAAAAAGGTCAGCCAGACCCGTCAGGAACCTATGTGTCTTTTTTAATTTAAGAGCCACCCAAATCTTTTGCAGTCTTTTCTTCCACTCCTAATTTGATCATTTTTTTAGTGACTTGTATTCATGACATCTTTCCAAAGCATTTAACTTAATTGTATGGTTAAAAAAAATCTTTCCTACTTGAATACAAGCCATTTGCTTACACAGAAAAAAGGAATAGCAATAAGCATCACTGATATAAACAGAGCTACAGTTAACACGCGGCAAGCAATCAACATTTGAAATAACATTTATGCAACAGTTAAACCTACGAAATGTAATCCAAAGAGAATTTTATTTAACATCAAAAAGAAAATTTTTAAAATACGTTAATACTGAAGAAAAAAAGTTAGTAATAGTAAAGTAGGAGGTACATAAATGAAAGAGTATAATGGAAAAAAACAATGAACTGGGAACTTCAGAAAGTACATGCGGTGCAAACGTGTTCCTACTGGCAGATCATGTCATTTGGGTAAATTATGTACATGGTTTTTACCTGCAAAACTGGCAAAAGATTGCAGCTTTCAGATACAATATTAGTAAGATAAGTGACTCTTGGACAAATAGACACCATTTAACCCTGGGACTCCTTCCTAAAACACAAATAGTAGATAAGCACGAAGTACTTACTGTTGAAGTTTATCTGTGAATATATATTGGGTGAAGTCTTCCATTGACGGAGCAAAATACATAGTCTCTTTTATTTTAATACCTTTACTCTCAATGTGATCTGAAGAATTGAACCGTAACACATAGAATGGATGTGCCACAGGTCCAAAAATCTCAAATACCTATAAAATAAAGGAAATACAAAGGCTTTTTAAACATGTAAAAATGATTGAAAAGTAGGCAATATTTTTGTTAAAAATGTATCACTGGGACCTGTAGATGGCATAATGGTTATGTTGCTAGACCCTCACATGGCCAACCGTGGTTTGAGTCCCAGACCAGGAGGGAGTCCCAAACTCATGCCAGGCGTGTGTACATGTGTCCCCAAATCCTGAGAAGAATGGAGGTGAAGAGACTGTGGCATGGCCATCCCCTTAAGGGGGTAATTTCTCACTTTCTGTCTCTCTGTCTATCCAGCAAACATATGTTCCCTATAGCAAAAATCTATCTTGAAAAAAAAAAAAAATCACTGATAATTGTTAAAAACGCAGTATCTGCAAAGTATAAGAAAGCAAAGTGCGATAGAACAAGGTGTGCCTGTGAACACTTCCATTCATCCCGAACTGCACACTTTAAAACGGTAACAAACTTGTTCCTCATCAAATTTAAACCATATTGGTGGTACCAGCTATGCCCGATGGTTTTTTGGGGTTTCTTTTGCTCATAAGGTACAAATAAAAACATTGCAGTTGGTAACTTTAGAGAAATGAGATGGCATCTGCATTTGTAATCTTTTATTATCTATCTATTTAGCAAAATGGAGCACGTGCTCATGAGAGACAGACAACGGGAGAGGAAAAAGCGCCCCCCACCCCGAGGGGGAAAGGTCACGCTAGAATCCCTTCTCTTCTGCCTCTCCACTCTGCTGGGCCTGTGGGCACAGGAGCAAATGCCGGGCATGTTCCTCAAGCCACAGGGTCTGGAACTCAAGACGCACAGTCCACCATGCGGGATCCAGCTGTCTTGACCACCAGGTCATGGAGCCAGCCGCACACGTGCAATCTTATCTCGAGAAACAGAAAAGTGTGTCTGCTTCAATACTGTGAAGTCACTTCTGCTATTTCCACAGTGTTAACATTTTAACAAAATGTTAAATGTAAAATTAAACCATGACTTTTTCCAATTAAAAAAGTAGTAAAGCAGATTTAAACTTAAAGTTACATATTTCTTAAAAATCAAAAATGCTACAGCCTTTATCTTTAAGTATTGGGGTTATCGGGAAAGTCATGAAAAACAGGGTTTTTTGGGCATAGAAAAACACTTCACAACTTTCCTAATGACCTAATAAAAGAAATGCTTTTAGCAAGTACATAATAAGATTTCAAAATGTTCATGAAAAAAACTGAATTAAAATATTTAGTTTGGCACAAAAAAACTGGAAATTCATGCATTTTTCATTATATGCATTTTCCAAAAACTTTCTGAAGACCGCCCACATTATTTCTGAAAATGTTTCATAAATGAAAGGTAACCTCTTGTTTTCAAACTCTTCTCAAATAAACCCTAAATTTAGAAAAGCATGTTTCTGGTAATAAGTGTCTGTATTACAGATGCTAGTAATGGCCAATGTCAGCAAAGATTTTTCCAATCGTTTTCCTATTAACAATTTTTTTCTTTGAAGCTATACTGTGTAGTTTAGTATAATGCCCCCCTTTAAAAGCTAAACTTTGCCCCCACCTTTAAAACCTTAAGTTACATTACGTTATTCTATGTATAAATACTCTAAGTGTAATTGTAGTGGCTACATAATGCTTCGAGTTAAAATGCATGGACTTGTCTTTACTGTAGAACATTTAGGCAATTTCCAATCTGTTCAATATAATGCAGGAAGGACTTCTGTATATGTAAATCCCTGTACTTCACGCTTTCTGAAATGGACTTGTGAGAGGTGGAACCGTCAGAAGCACTTGGCTACTACCTTCTTGAGGACAGCAAGAATGTTTTGTTTTTGTAAAACTGGGCAGAGAAAACTAGCCACAGCACAGTCCCTTCTCCTGTAGCATCCGTTCTCTCGCAGCTTCACTCGGGGACAGCCCTTGGAGCATCTCGAGCCCCTTCCGAAGGCAGCCTCAGTAAGTGGTCCACACTACGGCGAGGGGCTTCTTCCTCGAACCACAAGTGCCGAGTCCCACACTCACACCAAACACTGCACCAAGGTACTCCACGAGGAAAGGCCGTCCTTCAGGGACGAACAAGCCCTTCTGCCCCTCACCATCTCAAGAACTACACTGTCAAATTCTCTAGACTCCAAACAACTCACCAATGACTGTTTTGCATTCCAAGGGGACACACTGGCCCACAAGAGTGAAAGGTGGAAGGACCCTGATAAATATCTGACCCTGGTCACATGAAGGTTAAAACAGCTGGATCCCACATGGCCAGGAGTGTGGTTTGAGTACAGGACCTGGAGGCCTGAAAAACACACCAGGCACATATGCATGCACACCCAAAATCCCAAAGAGAATGGAGAAAGAACTGCAGCATGGCCATCCTCGCTTGGAGGGTGATTTTTCACTTTCTCTGTCTCTGGTGAGTGCATGTGCCCTATAGAAAAACTAAACTAAACTAAAGTTTCTTGTGTTAGAACAGAATCATAGAAAGATGCAGGGAACAGAGAAGGTTTTATGAGTCTACCCAAGAAACACAAGGTTTTTTCTTGATTAAATATGAATTACATCTCCTGGGATGACAACTACAAAAAAAAAAAAAAAAAAAACCTGCCATGTATCTAGGAAAAACTAAATTCTGTTTCTCCAAAGCCATCGGCTGGTTTCTTGTCCATTTACAATTCAACATACTTTTACATAGCACGCACTGCTCACGGAGGACTGCTCTAGGTACAGCAGAGAACGGAGACGTGAGTAAAGTCCTGTGCCTGTGGCCAGGAAGCAACACTTGGTCAGGACTGTACTGCCGGTCTCCGGTGTCCTGTCCTCTGCAGCCGTGCGGAACTGCCTGCCTGCCGGGCAAGGTGTGCAGCTCCTGATTCAGGATGGACATGCAGGGTTCTCCCAGTGCTGAGAGGTCAAAAGGGACCCAGCTTATAGGGATTACTGAAACACACGTTCCCGGACTGCCCCAGAACGCACTCACATGAACACCTCAGTGCTATCAGTGAAGTCTTCTACTGGAAAAAAGATCCTGCTCTGAGCCACTATCAGAAAAGGTCAGTCTAGCATCTGACAGCTACTACTCAAAGGGACTCACAAGCCAAAGTGGTTACGTGCTACCACTGTGGCATCTTCCCTCAGCTGAGAACGGGGACGCCAGGACACTACGTCGTATGCAGTATGTAGGCCCCCTGCCTAGCAAAGTAGCCACGAAAGGCCTGGAAAGAATTTCCAAACACCTGTATTTAATGGCTCCCGCAGCAAAGAGGGGTAAAGGGTACTAATCAATTGCAGGGAGACACGAAGTACCGGAGTGCCCTCGACTGATCATCTACTGAAACTAATAAGCTCTTCTTAGGACCAGTGTGAACCCACAGGGAAAATAAGAAAAAAACAATCAACAATAAAACCAGAAAAATCTGTAGGATTTTAATTTTTGTTCACAAACCTTTCCGGCTGCATGTCGATCACTTTTAAAAATTACAGTCTCCTCATTAACTGGAGGTAAGTTAGTCATAGATTCAATTATTACTGAAAAGTAAAACAAAACAGATTAATTTAAGATTCAATCAGAAGATAATGTAGAATTTTAATGAGAATTTAGGCTTTTATTCCAATGTAATTCTAAATAAAATTTAAAGTGAGCTAATAAACCTCAATAACTTTGTCTCTCCAGTAAACAAAGTCTACGTATTACCAAACAGCACACAAAGAGATGAACTGTACATAGTTTTGCTTGATACAAAAAGCTATTATATTCTAAGAAAAGTCATAAAAATAGAAAATCTCACAGAAGTTTGTGAGCACTGCCCCAAACCCAAGGGAGGAGGAAGGGAGGAGGATGAGGTATGACCACGCCCCACTGAGGGTGCTTTCCCTCTCCCTCTCTCTTTCTGGCAAGTGCATGGCCCTCGGGCAATAGTAAAACAAAAAAGACTATAATCACCGTAGTCATTAAACTATTTCAGGAAAAATCTTTCTTATTCATATTTCTTTTCTACAGGGCATTGATTACTTACTGATATACAAAAGAGTTAAATTAAAGGCATCACAAAAAATGCTGCTCTGAGCAGATAAAGAATGACAAGGGATTGGAGTAACATTTATCACGATGTTGAACTTTCCTTTTAAAAAGCAAAATATCATCCCACTAATCTAACATAAGCTCCTATTCTTATAAGTGCTGCAAATGTTAAACAACCACAGCAAAGAGAAAAAGGGAAAAACAAAAATGAAAAGATATACGCCCAAGCCATAAGTTCTTATAAAGAAAATCAGAGCAAGCACCAAGAATGCTGTTACGTTACACAAAAAATGGCATGCCCACTTGAAGAATGGATTAGCTAATGTTATTAAAATTAATTCAAAGACTTTTTCCTGTATCCATATTAACTTCCACAGTGAGCTCTTCAAAGTTATTAACTAGACACAGCAACAGATTATGGGTCAATATTTTTCGAGTTAAACCTACTTTTGGCATAAAGACGGTAAGGATTGACAAAAGCAGTGAAAGTGAACACTAGTAAATTATTCACCATTATCACTCTTCCCTAATCCCCTTTTCAAAGCATCAAATTAATCAAGATTAAAAATCACCTAATCCAATGCCCTCATTTATAGACAGATGAGAAAACAGATTTGAGATTAACATTAGCATACAGCCAATCCCAGACAGACTCCTCTGAGAATCTGGATGCCGAGTTCCCATTTCCTTGCTGCTCTATCACACAACTAAGGGCTTCCACACCCACTCTCTGATGATTACGGTTCCAGGGGCAGGCAGTTTCAGGCAGAAAACCAACACTCTGAAAGTATGGACTAGGACAAGACCATTAATTCAAAGACATCTCTCCACTCTACCAAGACGGATAACATCTAATTGACCCTTTGTTTTTCAATAATTAAAACAAAACAAAAAACTATACCTTGGACAGCAGCAGAATGCAATATTGAGTTACCTCTTCTGGTCATTAGATTCTTATTTGAATTAACAGAGTATCCTTATTAATAATAATCACAAAACTTTCAAATTTACATGTTTATAAGATTAAATTAAAGGTGGCAGGCAAAGGATCTCCAAATCCTTTCCTTGTGATTATGTTACATTTTAAATTGGCTCTGCAGACATCATTAAGGCTAAGGACCTTAGGGAGAGGGAGATTTTCCTGATTACACTGGTAAACCCAATCTAAGGGCCCTTAAGGGCAGGGAACCTTTCGAGGGATGGTAGAGACAGAGTGTGTTCCACAGCACCGTGAGACAGTAAACACGTGCCCTGTAAGAAAGCTGCTAAGTCTGTGCTAACTCTTAGAGACCCAACAGAAAATGCATAAAGTCAAGTATGTTATCGTAAGTAGACTTTAGGGGCCAGCAGGTGGTCTGGTACGTAAGGTGCTAGACTCCCATATGGCCAACTGTGGCTCCATTCCTGGACCCTGTGGCTTGAAAATCATGCTACATGTGTGTGTGTGCCCAAAATCCTGAGAGGAGAGAAGAGAAGAGACTGGAGTGGTCCTCCCCCTGGGGGATGATTTCTCACTTTCCCTCTCTCTGCAGCAACCGCACAAAGCCTATGGCAAAACAAAACAAAAAAAACTTTAAAAAAAAAATTGAGGTTCCTGGGCCAGCGGGTGACATGGTGGTAAAGGCATTAGAGTCCTATGTGGCTGACTATGATTTGAGTCCCAGACCTGGAGTCTTAAAACATCATGCAAAATCCCAAGAAAAGAATAGAGGAGATGAGATTGTAGCATGGCCATCCCCCTGGGGGGAGGGAGGGTGATTTCTCTTTCTCTCTCTCTCCCCCCACAGGGAGCACATACGCTCTATAGCAAAAACCTTAATGTAAGGAAAAAAATAAAAAGGCAAACTTTAAACTTTTATAGAGAGTGTGTTTATGTATTACTTTTACAACAGAACTGAATTTTATTCCTTCAAACTTAATGACTACAAAATGAAATGTTACTATATATTCCAAAGAAAAAATATGCTAAAATCTTTGATTTAATTATTAGCACAGTTCTGCATATAAACTTCTCATTAATAAAATGTACATACCTAATTGTTCAATAATACTTGAAACCATCCCAAGAGGCTTTAATTCAATATCTTCAGGCAGAATAATAGTGAGTTCTTCCACGGACGGTAATTCCTATAATATAAAAAAGCATAATTTTCCTCCAGCATCAACGACTCCCCTTTAAAATATGGTGTGCTTTCCACAGAAGCGCCCACGCGGCTCTGGAACAGGCATACGTGCCCACTGTCCGCGAGTGCTGGTTAGCACCGTCCCTGTTGGGGCGTGCCGGCCTGAGGGCACTTCCACCCCAGCGCCCCCTTCCTGAGGGCCTGCCAGGCTGGCCAAGGGCCCGCACCCTCCGCCCATCATCAGGACAAGGCGCAGCAGCACGCTTCCCCAGAGACAGGCCTAAGGGGCTGTGGCTGCGGGCCCTGGCTCTGTGCTGCCGGGACGCCTTCAGAGGCACGGTGCTGCCCTGGCCCTCTCGTCAGTGCGGCTCGTTAATCTGACTGCGATCAGTAGCAGAATGCAACAGGAGCATCTTTTCTGGGGCTGAGTGAAAAAGAGGCGAATATCTAGTTTCTTTAAGAAAACAGAAAATGATCCGTACCAGTCGAATTGGAATTCTTGGAGACAGACTAGCCTTCAGCATGTGAGATGCAGAGGTGTCGCCGGTGCCTGCTCTGAGGCTAAGCAATGGTTTCTTTACACCTAGGGCCTCTTCTGCTCTAGCCGTACACTGTACCTCCGCTGCTATAGAAACAAGACGCTGAAGGAGAGACGAAGCTGAGGAGAAACCTACGAATAAACTGACCTTAGTCTGGGGGTTAAACAGAGCTTTCTGTTCTTGGCGGCTGAAATGATAGTAACTCTCAGAAGGAAGTTTTTCATCAAGAAGGCTTGAAAAAAGTCCTTATCCATGGCACATTAGGAGTTGGTATGGGAGGAAAAGGGTAACTTTTGGAGAAATGTTGGAAAAGATGGGAAATGCTAAATACAATGTGTACAACCAACAAATGTATAGTGGGTAATCATCTCTTACAGACACTTGAAATTTAAACAAAGCCACCTAACTAGCATTGAGAACACACATCTAAACTACACTATGCCCTGGGACATGCCACTTCCTGACCAAGGGCTACTGAGGAAGAGCCACTCGCAGGGTCTCAGCCACCCAGATGTGCCAGTCCGCAGCCTGTGCTACCGGGCTTAGTCTGCCTGCAGGCGAGGAAGAACTCCGCTCCACCTGCCAGAACTCTTCTGAGCACTTTGAGGGCGGGAACAACTACTTCCCTTGTTATTGAACACCCTGAGTACGGGAAGCCTTCTTCTCTTGGCAAGACCACGGTCTGAAAGCAGGCCCCACATATCAGAGCAGAGAAGGGAATTCAGAGTTCAGAACAATATGCAACGTAGCAGAGACTTCTACAAGAAGTTCTGAGATAAAGAAACCCACACCTTACTAACCGTAAGAGTGGAGAACAACAACGCTGGGGGACTGCAAAGAAGGCTGCCATTATGTTTCAGAGGGCACCTGGGAAAGTTGTCTCACGCTGACTCTGGTTCTGGGAGGGCACCTCTCACAAGCTGCAGATGACTTCTGCTAAGGCCGAAGAGCAGTGAGTCTGTCCCCACCCCTAGCCGAACTACGGGGAGAGGAGGAGCACAACGTGTACTACCTTTGGCTGCGACAACACCCCGGAGTCAACAGACAGGAGTGCGTAAGGACAGAGGGTAGGGGAGTCTCTAAAGAGGACTTGTTGCTACATCTGCGGGAAAACCTCTCAGCTGGGTGGAAGGGCTGACAGTGTATACAAAATCAATGTTACTCTCAAATAAATAAATGCTATTTAACCATGAGGACAGGTTCCTGCGTTCCTATTTCTTATAAGAAATAAAGACCCCTGTAATAGACTCTTTATACTCTGACATAAATGAGAACTCTGACGCTACCTTGATTTTGTTATTTACTTAAAATACAAAGGTAATATCAGGAGCTCCTGTGACACCTGCGTGGGGGAGACAGGAAAGATGTACAAAGCCAGGTACCAAAGTCGGAGTCCAGCAAGTCCCTTTAATTCCTGGTGTGACTTTATTTCCATGAAGAATGAAATGTTTTGCCCCTATATGAATAGGGTCTCGGATTTCAAGCAGAAACAAACTTAGAGACAACACAGATGGCAGTGTAATCACCACCATACACCCGGCTCTGTTTCTATTACCCTAGTGTCCTGTAAAACGGGAACGTGCAGGCGCGTGTCACTAACAACAGGGGTAGAGTCCGAGGAATGCACCCTTTGACAGCTGTGTCCTTGTGCACACAGTGCACTTACGCAAACCCACCTGGGCTAGCCTATTACACACCTCGGCGCAAAGTCACCCTCTCAGGACACCATGGCACAGGCAACCTGCTGTCTTGGGAAACATCATTGCTGCACGACTGTGTGTAGTTGGCTGAGTATTTCTAAAAAGGCCAAGAAAGATATCAAGTTGCCTCTTGATAATAGCAGACACCTCCCTATAAAAGTGATGTGCACAAAATCTACTCCAAATACTTTGTGAACACAAAAAATGCATGCAGAGTTATATAAAGTACACAAAACACATAAGCACTAACTAAGGGAGACCAGCCTTAAACAACCTCAGACTAAGAGATCGTTGCGGAGCTTTCCTGTAACCAGTTCAGGGGCGCAGTGTATTAGCTGTGAAAACAGTGATGTGAGAGAGTGAGTCCAGGGAAATCAGCCCTGGTTGTTCCTTTAAGTGAGAGTGCTGGGAGAGGAGGACCATAGAGACGGCATCCCTAACCATCCAGGGGGATGTGCCATGGTGATTTCCGGCAGGTTCAGGGAGACAGACTCAGAGGAGGACCACTCTAGAGCACCCCGCCAGATGAAGCAATGCAGGATCTTGCCGGTGGGCTGGAAGCCTATGGGATCGCTCTTCCCTAAGCACTCGACCCACAGTGCTGCAACACTGCCAAGCCTAGCCATGCTCTACCAAAATGCCCTGCTACTCCCCTTTCCCTAAACGCAGCTTTGCCTACTGTTTTATTTATGTCCTTAATGTCCATTTCCCTAACGACAATGAACCAATCAATTAGGAGGGTTTGGTCAGCCCTGCTCCCTGCTATTGCACCCAGAAAGTGGCTAGCACACAGTCGCTGCTGGAACTGACCTGCCTCATCAGTCTAGGCTAAACAAAGATCTCAGAAGTCGTAAACCTTTTTGTTCGGAGCAGAAATCAGAGAACAAAACCATAATTCAATACAAAATCTTCAAAGAACGAAAAAGACCTGAAACCAATCTTATCACAAACAAAATAAAAATGGCAGGCTTCCAAGGAAGCGGAACTGTCTAGGATCGATGCCTCAACACTGCTGGTTTCCAGCAGCAAGCGCGGTCGCAATGGCTAGATTAACACCTGGCTCCCTGGTACCACAGCTGCTACCCTCGGTAAGACAATGAGCGCTTCACAGCAACTCCTTTACGGAAATAGACATTAATACATGAATCACTTTGCTTTCCAACGGATGGGGAAAAGGCATATATGTATGTCAGAGAAGAAAAACACACAGACACTCCAATAAGGTCAAAAAGGCCAGAACACATTCTGAGGGCCGTTACTGTGTGACAGTGCTCACCGTGACACAAAGAGTCAGTGTACATACTGATAAGCTGAAGATGACGGGGAAATGAGGGAGGCCTGCAACAGAAAGGCCTCTTTTATCATATAATAAGCAAAAATTAAGCGCACTGAAAATAAAAGGCAAAGGCAATTAGGAAGATTAAAGTATGAGTCTAGATTATTCTAAACCCTCAGAGAAAGAGGGCTGAGTGGGTGGAAAGAACCTTTTTATTTTACTTATCCAACACTAGACAGGACTACCTATTACTATGTAACTGTAAAGTGATTAAAATTAAGTAAAATTGGGCTAGCAAGGAGCATGGTGGTTAGGATGGCTGGACTGCACAGGACCAAGTGCATGGTTCAAGTCCCACACCCAGTGACTTAAGAAACTCACCAGGCACCTGTGTGTACATACTCAAAATCCTGAGAAGAAAATCAAGAAGGGACTGTGAAGTGGTCCTACCTCGTGGGGATTGCTTTCTCACTTCTCTCTGTATCTCTCTGACAAGTGCACATGCCCTATACCAGGGGAAAAAAAGGGGTGGGGAGCAATCTAGTCCAAGCATATACAATTTAGGAAACCGTGCATTAGATAATAACACTCACCTATCACCATGACAAAATATTCTTCACTATTATTATCTAGAAACCAAATAAACAGAAAGTCAAGTGACCAGAGGCCAGTGTTGTTATGCATGTCCCCACACACACTGGCAGCATGGCAGCTGGAATACACCTCTTACAGGCTCTGCACCTGCTCCTCCCGCGTACATGTCCTCCGGCAGGTCTCTTTCTTTCTCTTATCAGTTATCTATAAGCAGGGAGGAGCAGAGCAAAAGTTCTAGTAGAAATAAATGGCTAGCCACACAATTTAACAAATATTCAACTGCTTGTAACAAAAAAAAAAAAAAAGAAAGAAAGAAAGAAAAGAAACACATTAATACAGGAATTCTATACCAGGTGCTAAAGATTAATTAATGTGAGTCTATGATAATAGATACCCATAACTATGGCAGTAAAACCCTGCAAGGGCCAGGCAGTGGCTTGCAGTAGTGAAACCGGACCACGTGGGAAAGGTCTTGGGTTTGTGCCCAGGGACCGCCCTGAGCACACAAGACACATGTGTGCCTGTAACCCAGGCCAGCAGGCACCGAGAATGGTTCGCAGCTTGGGGACCCAGTGGAGGGTGCCTATCTCTCCATCTCTCTCTCATAAAGTGAACAGGTTAATAAACATAAGAAAGAAGGAAAAGAAACATAAGATGCTAACCACACTTCTGGAATATCCATATACGAGGAATTTTATTGTCTGTGTTGTATGAACATCGTTATATTATGATTCTCTAACATTTGTATGGCCCACAAGGTTACTCAATTAAACAAATACTCAAATGAGTAGCACACAACATTAAAATCATACATCAAAAATTAAACTGAAAAAATGAGAAAAGTGAAGAAAGTGAAATAGTCACCTGCCCACTTTCCTCATATTACCCTAAAACAGAGGACACACACGCGGCAGAGCTCCTGATGCCACTAGGAGAGGCTCACTGGTAAGGCGTAGCTGGAAGGCAGCATCCCTGGAGTACTGAGAGCCTTCACTGTGAATTCGCTTTCCCATGGCTGGTGAAACTCACTGAGAATGGGTCAGGTCTGCACTCTCTGGGTCAATGACAACCACACTTAACACGTACTCTAACTCACCAACCTCTCCAGGGAAAGTAGCTTTACATGTTTTATGGCCCAGCTCTCTTGAACCATCACTGATAATCATTACTGCTTTCATTTCCATTATTGTATATGACACTAAACACTGACCCATTCAATATCTTCTAAACTGAAAGTAAACACTTCTTTGAAGTTTTTGCTCGCTTGTTTGTTTTTTTAAGAGTGATTTTTTGCTATAGGATCCATGTGCTTGCAGAATACAGAGAGACAGAAAGGAAGAAATCACCCCCCAGGGGCAATGGCCACACCGCAGTCCCTTCTTCACTCTCCTCTCTGGAACTTAGGCACACGCGCACACATGGCCAGCGTGCGTTCTAAGCTGCTGAGTCCAGGACTCAAACCATGGCTGACTACAGGGGAGTCCAGCAATGTAACCATCATGCCATCTGTTGGTCCCTTTTTTTTTAAAAAGAGATTTTTCCTATAGGGTGTGTGTGTGGTCACCAGAGAGACATAGAAAGACAGAAAGACAGAAAGCAAGAAATCATCCCCCCAGGGGTAATGGACACACCTCAATCCCTTTATCTCCATTCTCCTTCCGGGATCTTGGGCATACATGCACACGTGCCTGATGTGAGTTTTAAGCTGCTGAGTCCAGGACTCAAACCACGGTCAACTACATGGGAGTTAAACAACATAACCATTAAGCCATCTGCTAGTGCCTTTTTTTTTTTTTAGGAGAGATTTTTGCTATAGTCTGTGTGTGCTCACCAGAGAGACAGAGAAAGACAGAGAGAAAGAATGAGAAAAACCATCCCCTGGTGGGAATGGCCACGCCGCAATCCCTTCTCTTCCATGCTTCTTGCAGGATTTTGGGCGCACATACATACACACTCGGCCTGAGTTTTAAGCCGCCGGGACTTAATGGCAGGACTTGAACCGCAGTCCACTATGTGGGAGTCCAGCAACATAACCATTATGCCATCTACTGGTCCCTGAAGTATCTTTTTTAATGAATACATTTCCCTCTTGTTCTTCTCTGTTTTCACAGAAACGGTTCATAAAATATCTTCAAAAATATACTTACATAAATATAAAACTGAAATAAAATCATAACCTACCTCAATAAGATAGTGTGTAACAATGACTAGACCTGTAACATGTCATTTATTTAACTGAGGAGTCATTTCATGGACTCTAACACACTGATTTTACACATCACTAAGATAAGGCACTATCAAGTAACTGTAAAGTGCCAATTAGCTCAGATTTCAGAAACATTAAAAGGCAGAAAGTGTTCTTATAAAACGACAGTAATACGGGTCACAGAATACCTTCATAAATATGAAGCTGAGAAACTACATGGATAATTGAATAGATAAACAAGTACTTCCTGAGACCTCCTGTGTAACCCACACTGGAAATCGACTGTCAGGTAACAGACCTGGTCCTTCCCTTCCGAAAGTCACATGTTCTTCAGCTGCCACCTCTCCATATGTACCCTACCCATCTTTCTTTCTTTCTAAAATGCTTTCCTTGGGGCCAGCAGGTCACATGGTGGTTAAGGCATTGGACATTTCCACAAGGCCAACCATGGATCAAGTCCCAGACGTGGAGGCTCGCTTTCTCACTCCCACCCACCCCTGTGTGTCTCTCTATCAAATTAAAATAAATGAATAAATAAAATTAAATAAATCATTCTTTAAAAATAAATAAAATGCTTTTCTTTATTCATGATAGGGTGCCTATGTACACACTGACAGTGAGTAAGAGGAAGCAAGCACTCCCCAATGGAGCTTGTCACACTGCAATCAATCTTTTTTTTGGAGAGGTTTTTTTTGCTACAGGGTGCATGCGCTCGCCAGACAGACAGAGAGACAGAAAGCAAGAAATCACCACCCAGGGGGGATAGCCACACCGCAATCCCTTCTCCTCCATTCTCCTCTCAGGATCTTGGGCACGCGCACACATACGCCTGGCGTGAGTTTTAAGCCACTGGGTCCGGGACACGAACTGTGGTAGACTACATGGGAGTCCAGCGACATAGACATTACGCTAACTGCTGGTCTCACTGCAATCTTTTTTCTCCAATTCTCCACCCTGTCAGGATCCTGCGCATACACATGTGTGCCCAGTGTGGTGTCACTAAGGCTTAGGATTCGAACCCAAGTCCATCGTGTGGAATCCGGCTTCTGCATGGTGCTTAACCACTGCACTACAAGACCAACCCTCTATCTATCTTTCAACTTCAGTTCAACTCGCGATGCCTTCCCTGATTACTGCAGTGTAAGCTCTCTCCTGTCTACCCACTCCCACAACTGTCGTTAACTCTGGTGCTCATGAGAGCATGAGTACGTATGGTCCTCTCCAGCTACATTCCACTTTAAGGGGCACCTGCCTTCATCCTCTATAGCAATCAGAACTCACTGGCATCTACTGGGAATCTGAAAAACGTAATGTCTCTAGAAAAACAATCATATGTTCATACGTACGTTGAGTTACATGTAGATACGCTACTGAATACAGCAACATATATTTGCAATTTCAGGGATCATTCATGCTCCATGTAAGTTTCATTAAAATAATTCAGTACATACAACCAGCAGTTAGCGAAATGGCTATGTCGCTGAACTCCCATGTAGTTGACTACGGTTCGAGTCTCCGACCCAGTGGCTTAAACTCACATTGGGCGCGTGTGCATGCGTACTGAAGATCCTGAGAGAATGGAGGAGAAGGGATTGTGGCGTGGCCATCCTCTCTGGGGGGTGATTTCTCTCTTTCTGCCTCTCTGGCGAGCGCATGCACCCTATAACAAAAAACCTCTCAAAAAAAAAAAAAATTTGGTACAAGAAAGCACACGTTTTTAAAAAAAAAAGCTAAATATTCCTTTTAAAAAAGGTTTTTGCTATAGGGTGCATATGCTCACAGGAGAAAGACAGAGACAGTGAGAGGGAAAATGACAAGTCACACCCCCCTCACTAGAGGAGATAGCCATGCTGCAATCCCTTCTCCTCCATTCTCCTCCTGAAATTTTGGGCCTGCACACACACACGCCAGTATGAGTCTCAAGCCACCAAATCTAGGACTCGAACCTTAGTTGGCTATTTGGGAGTGCAGTGCCTTAACCACATGCCACTGCTGGCCCCAATATTATTTTTGAAGAGCACTGCCTAAAACATCAGACATTTGGAGAAGAATGTTATTAAGCCCCACTAGTATTCTAAGACAGAATGCAGTAATTCCAAATATACTTAGATTCACATAAAGCTTGAGTTGAAAGAGGCCTACATTTAAGACAAAACTTATAAATTAAGTTAGGCCTTGAAAAGTATATATCAATATTTCAATCAATAATAATTGAGTGCAGAACAAGGAAGGTCCAGTACAATTTCACAGATGATAGGAGATCACAACCACCAGTCCAGCCAATGTAAGTCACACCTAGTAACCAGTCTAAGT
>NW_006160006.1:4288908-4297720 GCF_000334495.1 Tupaia belangeri chinensis | reverse complement strand
CTTTCCCTCTAAAGACTATCAGACTTAACCATCCCACCCACGCCTCAGTGACTTTTGATAAAAGCTGTGTACAGGCCCCAGGTATGCCAGGACAAACACCCCCCACAAGACCACCTGAGTGTCAGTAACAAACTGCCAGCCCTACCTTCAGAGCAAGAGAGAAAGAGGCTGAGTCCCGAATACACTACATACTTGTAGCCATACCAGCCTTCCCTGAACTCCAGGGTAGAGACCCTGAAGGAGTCCTAATCGACTTTTAGATTTAGGGGGGACCTGAGCTCATCATTCCTCTACCTATCTCTAGCAGCAGGGTGGTCAAAAGAACTAGAAACTCCAAATAAATTTTCTTCCTAGTCTCATAAACATAGAATAAAATGGTTAATCAAAAGTCTGAAATTTAAATTTAAAAAAAAAAAAAAGACTGTTTCTTTCATCTCTCCCAAAGATCCCTTGGAAATGGCACTGAAAAGGAACAGACCCCTAAGACTGCTTCACGTCTTAAAAGCTAGCATACATTCCCATTGAACAGAGAATGTTCTGATATGAGTCAAACACACACTCACATGATTCAACAGCACTTCTAACAGTTAAATTTACTTGTCTCGTTTTATTTACTGTCTCCCCCCACTACCATTATGACAGCAGCAACTGAACTGTCTCACATAGAACATTTGGCATACAGCAGCTGAGCTGTAAAAATTCCTTAAAAAGAACAAATGAATATAAAATGCCTACAAAGGCACTCATTCCATAATCACTTATGACTTCCGCCTGAGAAACCATCATCTGTAAAACACTGTGCAGGGCACAGGGCAGCTCTAGGACCAGAAAGGAATTCAGTCCTCAGAGAACACGGGTCCCAGTCTCCTCCATGGACTCGTTCTGATTTTCTGATGAAAACATGGACGTTCTACCCAGGTAAATACCTAAACGAATATGCTAAAAATGTACATTACATTACAAGAGATTCCCAAGGTTAGAACCCCAGATCTACTAAGTTACTTAGAACAATGATACGCATTTACAAAGTTCTGTGGTCTTTTATTTTGTTGGGTTTTATGCTCTTAGAGGGAACTTATGCAGAAAGGTGATCAAGATAAAGGCAAGAGGTCAAGTCTCCCAATACTTTCAGAAAAGTTATACGTCTGAGAGCCTCTGTGTAAAAAGACCATAAGTAATACCGACACATTTGCAGCATGGTAACACAAAGCACTATGAGGTTGCATACAAATCTAAAGGCTTTCAATGCACAAGGCAGAAGTGAAACAAGTTATTTCTTATGAGTAGAGAAAAAAATCATTAATATTGGTAGAATCTAAACAGTGATGAAAAAGACACCTGATTATTCTTGGGCTTTTAAGTTTGCTTTGTTTATTTTTTTAATCTTATGATAAATCACCTTCTTCATTTAAGGATTATGTAATAATTGTGATACTGATCATTAAATTTTGAAAAGGTAGCAGAGGGAAAACATGTGACAATACAGACTACATTCTGAAATTGAAATTCAGCAATGTTTCTCCTGAGTCTCAGGTTTCAACCAGACTGCCTGCATCCTTGTAGGGGTATTTACAGCTTTATAGGAAAAACCTCACAGGAGATAATTTTGCAAACCAAAACTATCAAGTGCCAACAGAAACCATTCTATAATAAACAAGTTTATCTCCTCCTATGATGTACAAAGATATCCCAAAGAGTTCAAGTCAATCAGAATCCTAAAAGATTAAACTCCTGAATTTCTCTTATTATTTCTCTAAAAGCAATCAATTAAAGAGGCCATTTTAATTGCTACTGAGCAGAATTTTCTGACTGGTAAACAAGGAGGTAAAAAAAGAAGCAAAGGTATAAATCTATGTAAGTGTCTGGTAGGAAAGCTAAAAACTAGAAAGTACCAAGCTAAAGTTGATGCCCCCAGTAAGAAAATCATCAAATGTCACGGCTGGAAGCACCCTCAGAAATCACCCGATGGCCCTCGGGTCATTGTGCTGAGTGAAAAGCCAACCTCAAAAAGAGGACATAAAGTGATTTTACTCAGGTAACATTTCAAAATGGCCATATTATAGATAGGGTGAACAGATCAGTCACTAGAGTTTAGGATGGGGTAAAGAGAAGAGGGTGATGCACATGACCATAAGAGGTGGCAGGAGGGAGTTTCTCGAGATTAAGAAACCGCTGTCTTGACTGTAGTGATCACATGAGATAAACACTTGTGAAAAATTTCATGGAAGTACACACATAAATACAAATGTGTATGTAAAATGGGTGAAATCTGAATATGTTTCCTGAACTGCACTGTCAAATTCCTGGTTCTTTCATGTACTATGGTTTACCTATGGTGGGAACTAGGGGAAGGTAAGCAGGACTTCTCTCCTATTTTTGCAACTTCCTATATAAAGCTATGATCATTTAACATCAAAAAACTAAAAAAGAAATAAATTATCCAGGATCACTCCTCTCTTCCATGTAAGAAGCCAAGGCATGGCAAAAGAATGCCCAATAAGTAGAGAACAGACTTCAGATTTATGGAACAGTTACAGGCCGAATGAAATGAGATCAGTATCAGTACCATAACCTCTCTTAAAATATACAAATCAAGCTTAACAAGTCTAAGTACTTACATTAAGAAGTAATTCATCTTTCGTCTTAAGAGGAAAATTTTTATTTTCCTTCTCCATTTGTAAGTCATCTTCTCCATCTGACAGCACTGCAGGAAGTGATAAATGAGAGGAAGAGGAAGATGATGAGGAAGATGAGGAAGAGGAAGAGCTTGAACTGTCTGAATCTGTTTCACTGTAGGGAAGAAAAAGTTGAACACTTGGTCAAGTATGATCATAATGGTACTAAGACTATTCAACTAGAAAATACCTACTACATGTCTAACTATTGCCAGTGTACATGACAAGCTCCCATTTCAAAGCTCATATGTTACTAGGAAAGTAGATTCCTATCCACCCATAACTTTTTCAAATCCCTGCTACTGATATATCCCAGAGCCTCCTTTGACAATTATCTCACATGTCACACATCTAAGTATAATTCAGCACGTGACAAATCACCGACGAGCTCTGGGCAAGGCACCTCTCTTAATCGCCAAAGAACAGATCACTTGTCAATAGAGAATTTCTTCTTAATCTTTAGACATCTTGGGAACATCTCAAAGTTACCAACTATGCTGACCACTCTATTCTCTGAAAACTCCATTGTCCCTTAACAACCACAAAAATTCTTGTCACCAATCACCCTCTACTCAGCTTAAATTTTGTTTGGTAACTCCCCCATCCTCTTCCTTTTAAGAGTTCCATTTTCAGTCACCTTCTCTCCTTTCTCTGTACTCTTTCCGTGGATAACCCATCCATTCTAATGATTTAAATCACGATCCATGCACAAGTTAACTCCCAAATCTTCAGCCCTGACATCTTTCCAGCCCACTCCAATCTCTGGGTGCACAATGTCTCCATGGTTAATAAACACTCAGCAAGTAAAAAACCAGAAAACAAAATGCATTCTCCTTACTGAACCTGCTTCTCTCCTTGAGCTTCTGTTCTTTTTTACTCTTAGTCTCGGTCCAGTCACTAGAGGGTGAAACCCTGGACTCATTCTGAGCTACTACATTTCTCAGGTCAATGATAAAGTCCCATCTTCAGAAGGAAGATCTCTCTCGCTCTTTCTGTCATTTCCACTGCTTTTATGACCCGACTTCAGGCCTGCACTTCTCACCTGATTTTCTGTATGTATAACTGATGCCAACACTAGCCTCTCCCAGGACAACCACTCCTTCACCCTACTGCTATTATCTTCACCTTCTCATGACCTTCTATCCTAATCAGTTCATTCATGCTTTTACTTAAAAAAAAAAAGTTTATGACTATATATTATATAAGAGTTACTGTTATTAGTTATAATAGTACCATGGTTTTATGAAAGAAAATGTCCTCAACGATGTCTGCTAGAATATTTGAAGTGTCATGACATCTGTAAGTGACTTTGAGATGGTTCAATAACACACACATGAAACTAACAGCTCCAGAATGCTGACTTAAATCAAGGTGATGGCTATATGGGTCTGTACCATTCTTCCCCCTTTGACTATGAAAATATTCAAACATTCAAAAAAGTTCGGAGTTTTCCCATAAACCTAAACAATTTACAACATAGAAATCCTCGCTCTTAGTTGTCTCAGTGCCCTGTGCTATCATGTTCCTGCAACCTTCACAATCTTATCTCTAACCACTTCTCACACAGCTTATATCTAACATACGAGCTTAGTGAGGCATGCCTTGCTCTACTGAACTCAGCAGATTCTGTGTTTTCACAACTGGGGGTTTGCAGCAATCCTGGAGCAGGGCTATCAGCGCCACTGTTTCAAAACCAGGGGTTCACTTCTTTTTTCTTTTTTTTTTTTAAGAGAGGTTTTTGCTATAGGGCACGTGCGCTCACCAGAGAGACAGAGAGAGACAGAAAGCAAGATTACCCCCCGGGGGGGTGGCCACACTGTAATCCCTTTTCCTCCATTCTCTTCTCGGGATCTTGGGCACGCATGCACACGTGCCCAGCGTGAGTTTAAACCACCAGGCCCGGGACTTGAATCACGGTCGACTACATGGGAGTCCAGCGACATAGCCATTACGCTAACTGCTGGTCCCAACAGGGATTCGCTTCCTGCCTCTTTGTCACACTTCAGCCTTTCTTGCAATATTTCACACTTTTTCATTATTTTACATCTGTTACTAGCCTTTGATGTTACTATAGTAACTGTTTGGAGACATTACAAACACACCCATTTGTTACAGTGAATGTAATCAATAAATGTGGTGTTCTCACACTTCCACTGCTGCTGCTCCCCTATCCTTCTCCCTCTCCCTGGGTCTCCCTATTTTCTGAGACCCAATATTGAAATTAGGCCAATGAATAACCCTTCAAGAGCCTCTAACTGTTCAAGCAAAAGGAATCGTCCTGTATCTCACACTTTTAAATCAAAAGCTAGAACTTATTAAGCCTAGTGAGGAAGCCATGCTGAAAGTCAAGAAAGGCTGAAATCTATACCTCTCATGCCAAACAGACAAGTTATGAATACCCAAGACACATTCCTGAAGGAAATGAAAAGTGCAATTCCAGTGAATGCATAGACATTAAGAAGTTACAACAGCCTTATTGCTGATACAGAGGATTTAGCTGTGCGAGTAGAAGAACAAACCAGTCACACTCCTTTAGCCAAAGCCTAATCCAAATCAAGCTATCAATTCTTCAATTCTGTGAAGGATGGGAAAATGAGGAAGGTGCTAAAAAACTTTTGAAGCCAGCAAAAAATGGCTCGCAAGGTTTAAGGAAAGAAGCTACCTATACAATATCAAAGTGCAAGATCAAGCAGGAAATAGCTGATGTATCACCAGAAGCGGTCGCCAAGTTATCCAGAGGCTCCAACTAAATCACAAATGGAGGTGCCTACAATGAGCAACAGGTTTTCAATGTACATGAAAGAGCCTTCTATTGGAAAAAGATGACATGTAGGACTTTCACGGCTAGAGAGAAGTTAATGTCTGGCTTCCAAGGACAGGCTGACTTTTGTTAAGAGCTAATGTAGCATTCCCAGAGTCCCAAGGCCCTTAAAAATCGTGTTAAATTCACTCCATGTACACTCTGTAAATGGAGCCACAAATCCTGAATGATAGCAGGGCTTAATGAATATTTTAAGCCCATTGTTGACACCTACATACAGTTTAGAAAGATTTTTTTTTAAGTATTACTATGTATCAACAATGTACCTGGTCGCCTAAGAGTTCTGATGGAAATGTACAAGATTAATGTTATTTTCATGCTGCTAACACAACATCTATGCTGTAGTCCATGAATCAAGGAGTGAGTTAGACTTTCAAGTCTTATTATTCAAGAAATACAATGATTAAAGAAATCTATAGCCGCAATAGATAGTAATTCTACAATGGATCTGGGTGAAGTCAACTGAAACCTTCTGGAAAGGATTCACCATTCTAGATGCCATTAAGAACAATAATGATTCATAGTGAGAGATCAAAATATCAACATTATCATGAGTCTGGAAGGTGATTCTAACCCTCATGGATCACCTTGAAGGGAAAAACACTGAAGTGTGCTACAGATATGGTGGAAACAGCAGGATAACTAAAATTAGAAGTGAATTCTGAGTTGTGACTGAGCTGCTGCAATCACATGATAAAATTTGAATAAGATGCTTATGAATATGCAAAAAAAGTGCTCTTTTGAGATGTAGTCTACTGGTGAAGATGCTATGAACCTTGTCAAAATGACAAAAAAAAGATTTAGTATCCTGCATAAATTTACTTGATAAAGGACAGCAGGGTATGAGAGGACTGACTCCAATTTTGAAAGATGTTCTATTGTGGGTAAAATGGTGTCAAATAGTATCAAATGCTACAGAAAAATCTTTCATGAAAAGAAGAGTCAATCCAAGTTCATTGTTGCCTTTATCTTAAGAAACTACCATGTTTTAGTCTATTACTGCATTGCTAACATAAATATTTCAGATTGTGTGATTTATAAAGAAACAGAGGTTTCTTTAACTCACAGTACTGGTGGCTAGAAAATCCAAAATCATAAGGCTGACCTGCAACAGGAACAGCGGAATGGCAGGCATGTGCAGAAAAAGAGAGCCAGCAAGCTATGAGCAGCCCTCTCTTTTTACAACAACTTGCTCTTGTGAGAATTAACTCCTCATGAGACCTAAAACTTTCCTTCTCATGAGACCTAGAACTCTCTCCTAGAATCAACACTTATTGATTCATGAGGCCAATGACTCTATGGTCCAATCATTGCCCACTAGGACCAAATCCCAAAACATGAACCTTTGAAGGACAAACCATTATCCACTAAAACACACTCCAACCTTTGGCACCACCAGCAAAAAGATCAAGAGTTGCTAAAGGCTCCAATGACCATCAACATTTTTAGCAACAAAATATTGTTAAACTGTGATATACACACGCTGCTACTTGAGACACCATGCTACTGCACAACTGATAGATGACCATATAGCCTAAACATAACTTCTATAATGCACTGGGAAACCAAAGAAACTGTGACTTGCTTAATGCCATATTTGCATTATTGCAGCGGTCTAGAACAGAACCCACAGTATCTCCAAGGTATGCTACAAGTCCTATAAGGACTTGCCAAATTTCCAACCACATGACATCATTTGTGTCCTTTCCTGTGACTTAAATGTCCTCAGCCCAGAAAAAGTATTGTACATTCTTTAAAGACTCAATTCAAATACTGCATTACCTCCCCAGAGGGGGCCCATACCTACCAAAAGTAGAAGCTACTCCCTCCCCTGATCACTCTTTCTCAGACTGCCCACTACAGCCTCTCTGGTACCACACCATAATTCTTTGAAAACCATGACTTCCCAGGTGGATTATCAAGAGCTTGAAGACAAAAACTACGTGTATGTATGAAAAACACTGCCAAGCTAATACAGCAAAAAGTTGTACCCCGTTTTACTTTTCAACTATGGGACACACTCTGCCATCACCCACAAATAGTCAGAAGTAGTGTCCCAATACTATGTTGTCCTAAATGTCCTTCAAAACTCATCCCAACATCATCTGTCGCTTACTTCCCATTCCTGGTACACAGTCTCTAAAATCATATCAGATGATTATAAATTTAGTACTGCAGAGAAATCCAACTTTGTTCACAGTTCAATTCATGCTTTTCTCCCTGGACTCAAATCTTTCACCCTTCTCCTGACCTAGTCTGAGTTGATAATTTCCTTGAAAAGAGAAAACTCTTCACCACGTGCCAATCTTGTTGACCTATTCAGTACCCACAAACGCACTCAAGTATTTGTAGACAATGTTCAGTGTAGTTATTAAAGACCCACGTGCCTAAGTGTTCTCCGGTCACAGAAGTTCATACTTAAAAGACATGAGGGGAGAGAGGCTCTTATAAAACACGTGCAGAGGATAAAATACTGTAATCGATACCAGCATGTAGCTAATTTCATGAACAAGTGCTCCATAGAAGGATTCTATGAATTAACTGGGAAGAACTAATTTTGAAAAATGCAAAATAATCCCTTTCACATGATCCTCCATTCATCCGGTTGTTAAGTATAACGACACGCCAAACGTGATAGGAGTAAAATTGTTTTTACACAAAATGATACAAATCACAAAGTTACAAGCAAAAAAGTACGCGTCAAACCGGGTAGCTGTGGAAGTAACCTAATGTTCTTGGGTTTTCTATATTCTAAATAAAAACGATACGGTCTATAGTTAGGCTGGCAGGATCAGAAAGCAGGTGCCATCTGGGAGCTGAGCTCGGTTTCCCACGCGACCTGCAGAGACCGCGGCGAGAAACCGGCATCCGAGCTCCGTGTCCACACGTGGCCCTGAGCTTCCAGATCTGCGATCTCGGATCTCCGACCCCCGACGCTCCTCGGCCCGGCTCTCTGCCCGCGGGATACGGTCTATAGTTAGGCTGGCAGGATCAGAAAGCAGGTGCCATCTGGGAGCTGAGCTCGGTTTCCCACGCGACCTGCAGAGACCGCGGCGAGAAACCGGCATCCGAGCTCCGTGTCCACACGTGGCCCTGAGCTTCCAGATCTGCGATCTCGGATCTCCGACCCCCGACGCTCCTCGGCCCGGCTCTCTGCCCGCGGGCCCCTGCCCCCAGGCCCGGAGGCACCCGACCTGTCCGAGTCCGAATCCGAGTCGGAGTCGGAGTCCTCCGAGGAGTCGGCGGTTGGCGCCGGCCCCGCGGTGCCCGGACCGGTGGGGCGGTCTCCGGCGGGCGGCTGCTCCCTCGCAGGCTT
>NW_006160006.1:4248794-4288580 GCF_000334495.1 Tupaia belangeri chinensis | reverse complement strand
CCGCGCCCGCCTGCTGGGTTCAGCCGGAGGCGCAGCTAGAGGACGGGCCCGGCCCCGGGGACCCGCTGGGCCAGCGCCGGGCCCTGCGTCGGCATTGACTCGGGGGGCTGGAAAGACCCCGGCAGTTCCTCGGTCCAGTCTAACGATCTTGGCGCAGTTGATCGGGGGCACAGCCCGAGAGCAGCCCCCGTTCACGCTGTGGGCTGCGTCTTCAGTAACGGAGCTGACAAGCCTGGAAGACAGGCCGGGCCGAGGACGCCAGCTTACCCCGGGCAGCAGCTAGTCCCGATGCTGAGGAGGGCAAGAGGAGGTCCTTAGGACTGAGGGAGAGGGCCGCGTCTTTCTGGTTTCTATTAGACTTCATTAGATTTTCGTTTGCAAGAGAGAGGGAGAAGGTAAAGAGTAGCAATAGTTATTTTTGACAAGATCTTGCCTCGACCTGAACCTTTTGCCTCAGCCGCCCAGTTAAGTAGTATTACAGACATGGGCAACCTGCCGGGTGGGTTCCAGTTGGCCCAGAAACCCACCTGGCTCTCCGGTAAAACCCACCCCGGGGACCAGCAGTTGGCGTAATGGCTTTGTCGCTGGACTCCCATGTAGTCGACCACAGTTCGGGCCCTGGACCCGGTGGCATTAACTCACTCAGGGCGCATGTGCATGCGTGCCCGAGATCCCGAGAGGAGAATGAAGAAGGGACTGCAGCGTGGCCATGCCCCTGGGGGGTGATTTCTCGCTTTCTGTCTCTCTGTCTCTGTCCTTCTGGTCAGCACAAGCACACTATAGAGAGAGGAAAAATAAAAAACTCCAAAAAGAAAAAAAAAAAAAAGCCCACTGGGGCATGTGGCTGGGCCTATACAACACGTCACTGGCCGCATGGCATAGGCTGGCCTGAGGCCTTCCAACACCAGTCCAAGGGTTTCGGAGAGACAAGGCCTGCTCCACACATTTGCAACCTCCGTGAACTTTAAAACCAAGTTCACCCTTACGAAAACAGCTTTAAAGTCGCCTTGCGGATGTAACACCTGGTCATTTAGCCCGACTGAATACAGGTAAGAGGAAGAGGGAGGAGCACACCTACAGTGGCACAGGCGGTGGGCACTGATCTGCAGTGCTGGAACGCACTTGGGCAGACTTCCTTCTGACCCTGAGTACAAACAGGCCAGGTGTGCCAGAGTCCAAGATGCTGATTGGCTAAAGGGTCGAGGAAACGGGCTCTCAGTGTTCGGAGATCCTGTCGTGAAGATCTCTCTCTCAAGAAATAAAATTGTTTTTTTAAAAAATCAGAAAAGGGAAAGGATCTCTACTCTGAAGACGGTTTCCAGATGGCTCCTTCCCAATTTCAGGACCATGGCCCCCTCAGCTGTGTGCGGCCATGCCACTGCTCCCACTGTCTGTCTTGTAAGAGGCTGCCAGAATAAACAGCATAAGACAGTGTTCAAGACTTGCCTTAGATTGGAATTAAACCAAAGGGAAGAAGTCACCTGAGGAAAGCTGGTTACCTAGGGCCACGGACATGACCCAACATGATGGAAGGCTTGACAATACGTGTGATAATTGAGCTGGGCCTTTAAAGAGAACCATGAACTTGTTAAATTGAATGTAGGAGAACTTCGATTGAAAGAGAGCAAGTAAGATCATGTCATTTCTTGCTTAAAACCACAAATATCTGTAGTCAAGCAATAAAATTCCAAGTCCTTAATTTGGTTTTCAAAGTGCCACCTGATTTGACTGCTCCTTACCTCCCTCACCTCTTCCTGCTGTCGTTTTCGCCTCCCTTGTGTAATGCTCACTGGTCTTGATCTCACTTCCACTAAGTGTATGTATGTGTACTTTCGCTTCGCCTTCTCTTTTCATATTAGCGTGGCTTACACTCTGTCATCAGAAATGACCAGGCTCTGTATAATAATTAAAAGGGTTTATTCTCAATATAAATATGATGGACACCACCTGGAAACATAATCCCTAGTAGCCCAGAGAAAGTGTTTCCAAGTGCTTTGGTGCAATGGTTCTTTCATTAGGTTCTCAGAGCAGGTGGCACAATCAAAATTGTAAATCAACATATGGGGCTTTTACATTGGTCCGTCCCCAAAAGGTGGGACACCTGAAGGTAGGGACTTAGAGACTACAGGTGGGTTTTGAAATTCTTATGTTAGTAACTGGTTAAAAGCACAAGTCTGTCTCCAAAAGACTCAGAGTCAACAGAAAAGAATGCCTGAATATAACATAGATAGAAGGCTTTACTCTTGTGGCTGGCAGGTGGCATGGTGGTTAAGGCGTTGACTCCCATATGGCTGGTGGCAGTTTGAGTTCCGGACCTGATGACTTGCTTTCTCACCTTCCCTTTCTCTCTCTGGTCAAATTTTAGAATAATAAAAAATAAAATAAAATAAATATTTTTAAAAGAAGGCTTTTTTATATTGGGACATCGGGAAAGCTGTGATGCATTTTTTCATAGAAAAATACATCATGACTGTCTCGACAGCCTAAGATGTTTGTCTTATGCCATGCAGGATCAGGATGTAAGGAGCAGCCCACAATCACTGGATGACAGTGACCTATTACAGCAAGACTGATGTTTGTCGTTTGGAAAGAACCATAAGAAGGAAGAGTAGTCAGAATCCTTTCCTTGGTACTCAAGTCTCTGCTCAAATATTACATTCCAGGAAAAGCTCTCCAGACCACACAAGCTAAGAGTACTCCTGACACCAGTAATTAGCTTATAGTTTACTGATTTTTTTTTTGGTTGTTGTTCAATATTGCTTACCTTCACGTGAAATTGTATTTATTCACTTGTTTATTGTCTCCGTTTTTCCATAACATCAAGTTTCATGAATCCAAGATCTTTCTCTAATATACAGATTTTTTTTTGTCAGTGCCCAGAACCATACAAATTTTATGAAGATTTTTGACTGGAAGAATGAAGCAAAGGAAATAATAAATCTTTATAGGATAATGCAGTAAAGAAGATGCCTCATAGATAAAGGTACAGATAATGCCTCAGTTGCTTTTTCAGATTAAATTAATCTGATGATATTTTTTAAAGGCTGTTGGTTTCAGATAACATATTTTTGTTTGTGGAGCAGAATGGTCCACAATGACCTATCTTTGAAATAGGTCACTATTTCACAGTTGGTACTTTTTCTAAGTGTGTGAATGCATCAAAATGTCCTAAATTTAGTTTTCTTTCTTTTTGTTTTAAAGAGGTTTTTGCTATAGGGTGCATGCACTCACCAGAAAGACAGAGAGACAGAAAGCGAGAAATCATCCCCTGAGGGGGATGGCTACATCGCAATCCCCTCTCCTCCATCCTCCTCTTGGGATCTTGGGCACACATGCACACGCACCCAGCGTGAGTTTAAGCCACCGGGTCCAGGACTCAAACTGCAGTTGACCACATGGGAGTCCAGTCATAACGCCAACTGCTGGTCCCCCCTTATATCCTTATTCTATAAGCATGTTCCTATTTATTATTTTAAGCTTAAAAAAAAAGAAAAACAGACGTAAACGCATATATTAGCCCAGGCTTACACAGAGTCAGGATCACCAATATCACTGTCTTCCACCTCTACATCCTGTCCACTGGAAGAGCCCCAATGAACAAAATGACTTGATATTAAAGCAGGAACAAGAGAAAATGATGCAATTAAGAGATGCTCTAGGGAACCAGCAGTTAGCGTAATGGCTATGTCACTGGACTCCCACGTAGTTTACCGCAGTTCGCATCCCGGTGGCTTAAAACTCATGCTGGCTGCGTGTGCGTGCGTGCCCAAGATCCCGAGAGGAGAATGGAGAAGAAGGGATTGTGGGGTGACCTCCCTTAGGGGGTGATTTCTCGCTTTCTGTCTCTAATGTCTCTGTCTGTCTGGTGAGCGCATGTGCCCTATAGCGAAAATCTCTCCAAAAAAAAAAGAGATGCTCTAAACAGGACAGTGAGACTGCTTCCAGCCTAATGTGGCATACTGTTCTACAGTCAATTTTTTTTAATATATAGGAGTGCATTCTAAAATAGGGATAAAAAGTATCATATAGTGGATCCATAAAGTGGTACCATAGGCGCTTATTGTCGTTCTCACATTTCATGTACTGTAGATAATCGTATAAGCTATACTTTGATACAACTGATGTGCCTAGACACTGAGTAATACACTGCACTGTGACATTATGAGGCTGTGCTGTCAGGCCAGCATTTGGCGTGGTGGTTAAGGCGGGGGACTCCCGTATGCCAACTGTGGTTTGAGTCCTGGACCCAGTGGCTTGAAAATCATGCTGGATCAAGTGTGTGTGTGCCCAAGATCCCCAGAGGAGAATGGAGAAGAAGGGATTGTGGTGAACCATCCCCGCCGGGGGGTGATTTCTCATTTTTCTTCTCTCTTTCTGGCAAGCACATGTGCTGTCTGGCAAAACAAACAAACAAACAAACAAAAAAAAAAAACAATAAAATAAGACAATGATGTCACTAGGCAACAGGAATTTTTAACTCCACTATAATCTTATATATGCAGTTTCTTATGACCTAAATGTCATTATACAGTGAATAACTGTAGCAGGTCAATTTTGAAAATAGTCAACTCATTGGAAACTGAATGGTCGAATCACCAACTTATCTTTTCCCTTTCTTAATTTGTTAAGTGCCAGAAGGCACATGCGCTAACCAAACAGAGATTAAAAAAAAAACACCCCTGAGTAGGGTGTGGTCACACTGCAATCCTCTCTTCATCTCTGCCTCCTGTCAGTATTCGGAGCACACACACACATGAACAACTGTGTTTATCAAGCCACTGGGGTCAGCCATGTGGGATCTGACTCCCTTACCACTGGGCTATGGAACTGGCCCTCCTTGCCTTTAACTCTAATTTGATTGGTTTTCAGTTTATTTTCACAACAGCAATAAAATATGTTTTACTTACCCAAATAGAAGAAAAGTGAGAGGGACTGAGCTGAAGGATTGTTCCTATTGGGCAGGTTTAACAGGACAGCAGGGGACAGAAGACGAGAGGAAAGCTGCTTTTTAGGTCACACAGGATGTGTCCCCTGTAGTCAGAATACCGGTTGCTTAGTCACAGCCCCCAGATTTTCCAGCTTTCTCCCGGCAAAGCCTACAGAGGCTCCCCACTACAGCACACTTTTACATGGCCAGGACCATGAACCCCACAGAACCTCCCAGAAAAGTATGCCTCTCTGAGAGCAGAACGCAACTCAAGCAAAGGCACGGACTGCTGCAAAGTGAAAGACCTGGTTCTGACACCCACAGAGATGCCATGTTACTGATCTCTTCTGGTTCTTGCTTAAAATGCCCCGCTTGGAACACCAGCCTAGATTCCCTTCACTCTTCATTATGCGTCACTGTTCTACATACTCCCTGGCATGTCTGTCCCATATGAGTCCAAAGGCCTAGTATGAGAGTCTGGCGAGTGAAGGTCGGGGGGCCTCCTCCTGCTCCCTCCAGATCAGGCTACTCTGTGGGGGGAGGTTTGAGGGACTGTGCCTTCCCTGGCAGTGTTTCTAGTAGGCTTAGGGTTTCGAGCAAATAGGGGTGTCTGAGATGGACCCAACTGCTAGACCCAACTGATGTTCTGCAACCACCTTTGCTTAACTCTTTGTACTGAATTGCCAGAGGGTGCGTGCGTTCGCCAGAGAGAAAGATGCTGTGATCCTTTTGCCTCCATTCCTCTCTCCCATCTGGGCATACACGCACATGCACTAGGTGTGTTTTTCAAACTGCCGGAGCCAGGATCTGGCTGGTATGCCATGTGCGATTCAGCGCCCTTCACCACTAGGGTACCAGGCCTGCCCTGCTCCCCTCGGTGTTCTAGTAACCACATTATACCTTTTGTCAACCCCATCTCATCACATTCTGTGTCCATTATTATGAGAATGGGTCTTCAGTAATTTACTGAAAAAGCATACTATGAAAAAAACTATGTTTGGATTTCAAAGTATTTTTGCACCTAAATAAACTCATACTTGAATTTTGTTTTTTCATGAACTTTGTCAAGTCTGCTCCTGTAACTGTTACACTTTTGGCCCAATTAAATGTTGTCTTTTCATTCTCCCTGCACATCTCAGGACTACCTTGGCTTGTACTGCTTCAGAATCTCTACATAATTTAAAATACTCCCTAAGGATGAGGTTTACTGCTGGGAGAGCCGGCCACCCGTGTGGCTCTCTAGTGCAGAAGGACAGGCTGTAACCTAGTAGGGCAGGACTAGCAGGCAGAAAGGCTTCAGGGAAGAAACTGCAAGTGGTTTTGGCATCGCCGTGACTCAGAGTGGCTGAAAGGTAACGCCTTTCCAGCACATTTCTTATACTGTAGTTTTGGTTCATTTCAGTTCTGTCTGAAGCCAAGGTTTATTTCCCCCTTTTTCTAAATTATAGCTTAGAGGCCAACTTCGAGTATTTCTGTTTGCCGCCCATAATTCAACCTTGAAGTTACCAAAATTGATTTTGCGTTTCCAAGAAAAATGTGTTCTTTTTAATAATGCAATATGAAAGTTAAACAGGTCAATCAATAGTTGAATAGTTTCATGAAATAGCCAATTAGAATGTAGCAGCTGTCACCATTTCCAATTTGAGAAGGAAGCAATAAAAACAGATGTTTTGTGGTTGGTTGGTTTGCTGGATCACAGAAAATTGTTTTCACACTGCTTTGCTGAGCTTTACAGATGATTGAGGGGAAATTCTTAGAGGAAACACTTCATTCTCCTCTAGATACCAAATTCAATTATGTGAAGGTCATTTCTCGTTGAATTTTCTGAATTAAATGTGATGGCAATTTACCGCCTGTTTCGTTGGGAAGGTCATACGTGAATGATAGAGTAAGGAAAAGGCACTTGGGCCTAATTGGCCCTGGAGATTTTTTGGTCAGAGACAACCTCATGCTCTGATGGAATTAGACAAGAGCATTGCAGTATTTTCAGGGATCACAGGGTGAACCTGCTTCTCAGCACTTCTGACTCACGCCTCCAGATCAGGGTAGTATCCCCAGGACCTCTGCCCATTCTTCACTTCACAATGGGGAAGTGCCATCTGAATATTTCCTTGCTGGTTCAGTGAGAGTAATGTTTTCGGCTGTGCAGCCAGCACCTTCTTCATAAGGTGAGGAGTTTAAAACCATACTAGATTTCCAGCAGACTGTGAGACTGGGCTGGAAGGTGGTGTGATGACTCCCAGTGATCTTTAAGTTATTATATTATTATTATAATATTATTATTATTACATGTATGTGCACCTCATCAGAAAATTATTTGGAAGCATGTATCCCAAAAGTATGCAGCTTTACTGTTTCATTAGTTGTGTAAATACACAACCTTGGAATTATATTAAGTGCATTAGCATTCACTACACAAATCAAAATTAGAACATGGTGAATGTTAGGAGCAACCTTAGATGCAATAGAACGTATTATTAACAACTTAAATTTAAAACCAATGCAAACTTTTAATGGTACAAATCTGTTTTGTTCTTATTGAACACATTAGATTTTCAAAATGTTTAATCAAATTAGTAAGCCCTTTTTCAAGGATAATTTAAAAGAAACAGTAATTTTTCATAGCCATGTTGGGATTTTAAGTTAATTATAATTGCAATAAAAATCAATTCTGTTTCTGTTCTAATATTGAAGTCATGAAACAATTGCATATATTTCACGCTTTTTAGGCAGATATTTTTTATAACTTAATTATTTTTAATTGACAAATAAAATTTGAATATTGTACATGTTTTGAAATATGTATATATTATGAATGACTAAGTCGAACTAATTAACATAAAATATATTAGTTTTAATAATGTAGTGAGAGCAGTGTTAATGCATGTGCTTTATTATTTTGAAAATATTGTGTTAAGACCATGTGATACAACAAATTAAAGATGAGGTTCTAAATTAAGAGTTTTCTCATTTTATTTTGAGGTCACCTCAAAATGTAATTGTACCTCTAATATTTCTATATGTTATTTAAAGATATGTATTTTATAAATAAACCGGAACAGTATTAACCAGAGTATATTAACAAAAATTCAGGCACTACTCCCATTTCTCCATTCTATTTTTTACAGCCAATTAAGCTTATTTTGAGATCTCATTTTAATGACTGTGACAGCTGAAAAAGAAGCATTACAAAAGCATAAGGTAGACAATACGCAGCATACACTAAAGGAGTTTTAGATTCATAGGCCTATAATAAAAATTTTAAAAATTAAAAAAAAAACTTTAAGAGTAAGACATAAGTGATTGTGGCTGTGAGTGAATGTTGCAAAGAGAGTCTCCTGATCATTTAAACATGTTGATCTGAATAGCACACCCTGGTTTTCCTCTTGGAATACAGCTAACAAGAGAGCGTGCTAGGAGCCAAGATGTTCAGCTCGGTTGTCTTATTGCTTGCTTACTTGTTTTACTATTATTATCAAACTCTGGTTTCTTTGCAGTAGTCTTTTTAAGCCATTTGTTCACATTGTTAGAGCTACTTTACTTTAAACCACATCATGGAAGCCATAAATCCACATAGGTCACACTTTCTTCAGTGTGCTAGGACACGTGCTGTACTCTTTGCTGTGGAACCATCATTCCATCCCTAGATTTCTTGTTTTAGGGAAACCACAATTAATCTAAGGATAGAATGAGGGCATTGGGGCCAATCCTGTATTTAAGATTTGTAAACCCTGTCCATCCTCCCCCTCACAAAAAAAAAAAAAAAAAACTCACTAAAAAATAAACGTAAATGAAAGTTCTGAAACATTGTTGGTACTCAGTGGATTATCACACATACCCCACTGGGTGGACATGCCCAAAGTGTTGGTGTGTGCGTGCTTTCTGGACTTTTGATTTTCCTCTCACTCAGTGCCTTTGGAAAGTCCTTAGTCATTGCTTCTTCAGTATTTCCTCTGTTCTATTCTCTTTCTTCTCTATTTGTATTCCAATTACATGTATTAAAAGTCTTTTGAAATTGTCGCACAATTCTTGAATGTTCTATTTTTGTAATTAAAAAAACAATTTTCCTCCTGTTTGCACTTAATTTTGGGAAACATCTGTCAATCCTTTTTCAAATGCATTGACCTTTCCTTGTTCGGTCTACCAAGAACCCCATCAAATGCATTTTTTCATTTCTTTTATAGTGATCTGATTTAAACTCTTACATACCATTTTGTGTCTTTTTTAGAGTTTCCATCTCTCTTCTAACATTCATCTGTTCTTGCTTGTTGTCTACTTTCTTCTAAAGAATTTAATATATTAATCATAGTATTTTAGCATTTATACAACATTTTAAAATTTATGTATTTTTTAATCTTTTCCCTTAAGAGAGGGGCAGGCACCTGCAACAGGCTTTTCAACCACAATCCACTGAAGTCTCAGCTGACCCTACTCATAGGTATACATAATTGCATTTATAGGAGGTCTCAATACACGAAGATTAGACCTTTTCCAGGGTCCAGTTTCATTACCACTGTGCCACTGTCTGGCCCAACCATTGCATTTCAAATTTTGTCTCATAATTTCAACATCTTTGTCATATCTAAATCTACCTTTGCTACTTGTTTTATCTCTCTGGACTGTTTTCTGGTTTTTCTTGCCTTTTTTTTTTTTCTTTTGCCTTTTAGCATGCCTTTTAATATTTTTGTTTAAAGTGAGACATAATGTATCAAATAATAAGACAGGTAAATTGGTCTTCAGTGTGAAGTTTTATAGTCCTTTGTAGCTGTGAGGACCAAAGGCGTCACAACCCTCCGGTGTTCTTGTATCCATCTTCATTACAGGCTTTGGGCTTCCCTGCATGCTACTTCCTAGATAGTCTGGTGTCCCAGTTCTTGCAGCAGTGACCCACTGTCACCATGTGTGGGGTGGGGGGCGCTATTGGTACGTGGTCAGTGTGCAGAGGGAAAGCACTCGAAATACCAGTTTTTGAATAAATTTCAATCTTTTAGTTAACATGTGTTCTGAGCTGTTCCCTTTCCAAAAGTACTTTAGCATTTACCCCCCACCCCTGATGTGAGACAGAAAGTCTAGAAAGGACTGGAGTGAAATGCCCTTCCCTACTTGGTGTAAGATTCTGCTACACCTTTTCCCTGGAGAGTGGGAGCGTATGTCTCTGTATGGAGACACAACATGGCAGTTTTTACTACAATTGTGGCTCTTACCCACCCACGGCCAATCCCTCCCAGAGTCACAAGGGGATGTTTGTGATTTCCTCACGTGATGATGAGCTTGGGACGTGCAGGCCTTATCTCTTCAAACATCGCCCTGCCTGTGGCCCCGCCCTCCCTCTCTAACGCTGCGGCTTCACATGCGACAAACCCTTCACTACCTCACGTGTGTTTTTTGCCTCCTACATGTATTTTCCACCTTTTTGTACCTCCTATTTCCGTCTGGACATTTTTTTTTCCTGACCTATATTTCAACTCATTCATTCTCTTTTCAGTTTTACTTGTTATTAGACCCATGCATTAAGTTATTTTGGTGATTGTATTTTTCAGTTCAAAATTTTATTTGCTTTTTCTTTGTAGTTTACAGTTCTCAGCAATCTGGCCATGCTATTTCGGCTCCTTGAAAAAATATATATATATATACACACACACACACACGTATATATGTGTGTGTGTATGTGTGTGTGTGTGTGTGTGTGTGTGTGTGTGTGTGTGTGTATATATATATATATATGTTTTTTTCTTTTTTAGTTTTTTGCAGTAGGGTATGTGCGATCACTAGAGACAGAGAGAGGCAGAGAGAGAGGGAAAGTGAGAAATCACCCTCCGGGGGGGATAGCCACCCTGCAGTCCTTTATCCTCCATCCCCCTCTAGGAATTTGGGGCATGTGCACACACACACACCTAGTGTGGTTTTCAAGCCACTGGGTCTGGGACTCAGACTGCAGAACTGGCCATGTGGGATCCAACACCTTAACCACTACTTCACCTGCTGGCCCCCTCCTTGGATGTATTAATCACAGTTATTTCAATGCTCATGTCTAATAATTACATTATCTGAATCTCTCGATTACTTTTCTCTCAGTGTTTGGTCAAATATTGTTGTCTTTATACCTGGTTACATTTCTTTCTCTTTTCTTTTCTTTCTCTCTTTCCTGCCAGAGAGTGTACATGTTCACTGGAGAGAGAAATGGAGAGACAGAGCGCAGAAGGGAGGGGAGGAAGCACCCCTCAATGGGGTAATCACAAAGCAGTGCTGTCTCCATTTTTCCGTTCCTCTGGGATTTGGGGCATGAACACGTGTGTTCAGCATGTTTTTCATGCCTCTGGGACCATGATTCAAACCATAATTGGACATGTGGCATCCAGCTCTCTTAACCACCAGATTGCAGGGCCATAGTCACTTATTTATCCCATGAGGGAGAGATGCAGAAGGAGAGAACTCCCAACAGAGTCCCAGTGTCATGACCCACCCCGGCCCCAGCCAGTTCAGATGGTGGCCAGCATGCTCACAGAGGGCTGCGGTCAGAGTGGGCCCTTCCTGTCAAGGATCGCCTCGTGGATCACTGTGTTCTGCTGCTATGTCACTGGCCCCTGCTTTTCTTTTTATTGTCAGAAGTTATATGTGACTGAATCTCCAAATGGTGCTATTTTCCTACAGAGAGATTGTGTATTTACTTATTAAACAACAACAAAAAAGAGGGCTACATTTTTTAAATTATTTATTTCATGAGAGAAAAATTATTTATTTCATCATAGAAAAAGAGATAGGAGCTCGACAGGGTCTTCCCGCCATGATGCACCCCAGCCTCAGCCCAGGACCACAGGCACCCGCAGGTGGCCATCATGTACTGGGAGACTTCACGCTGTCAACCTAGAAACTTCCCACAGGCCTCAGCGCCACAAGGTATGGCATCACTGCTGTGGCTGGCCACAGCCTTGTAATCCCTAAAGCTCAGGTCTTCTGTCACATAACTTCCCAAGACTACAAACTTTCAGCTTCAAAGTCCCAGTAGTTACTTCAGAACTGGCAGACCCTGGCTTTACCCCTGCACTTCCATTATCCCCACGATCTCAGTCTCACGGATCTGCTGTTTGGCAGCTCTCCTGGGATTCAAGTAGATTTTATTTTATTTTTGCCCAGAACGTCTCGTTCTAAGTTAGGATTGAAGTTACTGAAAATACTTTTTCCCCAATAGGACCACAGAGAGTAAAACCATTTTTTTAGTCTTAGTAATCTGGAATTTCAGCCACATAGCAATGAAAGTATTAAAGTCCAGTCCAGAAATGGGATACAAGCCTATTGTTTCGGCAGAAACTAGGGGTCTAAATCAACTAGTTTTTATAACACGTCCGTTTCAATGCTCACCCGAGTGCCCTAGTTGGCATCTAAAGTACGACATTTCTTTTAGTAGCTTTCTTTGCAGGAACAAGTTCTGGCTAGTGCAGCAAAGGTTATGCCAGGGGAACTGGTTACTGCAAAATAGGCCACGGAGTTGAATATAGCTTTCTGGAAATTCTGTGGCTGAGGAAGCTCTGCAGGTGACAGGTTAGTCTGACAGTGCACAGCTGCTCTGTTCAGTTTCACAGTCACACAAACTTTGGTAGGAACTTCAGTGATCATGCATGTGCAGAGGTCGCCCCAGCCTTCCCACATTGCCTCAAATAGAGATTCCGAACTCCTGAACAGGAAGGATGCCTCCCCTCCGTCCCCATTGCCTTTAATGTTCCCTGCACCATGTAGATGTTCAGGAAGTATTTGATGCACGCACAAGAGAATGAATAAGATGAAAAAGTGTTCTCCAGGGACCAGCAGTTAGCGTAATGGCTATGTTGCTGGACTCCCATGTAGTCGACCATGGTTCGCGTCCCGGCTTAAACTCACGCCAGGCATGTGTGCATGTGTGCCTAAGATCCCGAGAGGAGAATGGAGAAGGGTGTGGCTATCTCCCCTGGGGGGGTGATTTCTTGCTTTCTGTCTCACTGTCTCTCTCTGTCTGTCTGGTGAGCGCACGCGACCTATGGAAAAACACCTCTCCAAAAAAAAAAAAGTGTTCTCCAGATTTTTAGTGTTCTTCTGAAAATGTGCAATCTCAAGCTAAGCATAGTATTCCGTCCGGGTTCTTACTAACATCAGTGGGGTGGAGGAGTCGCCTCCAAAATTCTGGGAAATTTTTAACTGAAGGAAAATATTTGAGAGTAAGGATGCAAGTAATACAGTTAAGTCAGGTTGAAAAAGGACTAGATTGGCTATGGGAATTATTCGTCATCGTGGCTTCAAATAATGTCTGAAGGTTTGTATGCCATAAATCTGTACAAAATTAGGTTTACAATATTTTTATAATAATTCATTATTTTTCTGGAATAAGATCTTGTAGTTATCTTTCTACAGTATGTGTATGGGAAAATTTAAAGAAGTACTAATAAATCTGAATAAATGGGGAGAAATAGAAATTTGGAAGTTGTTCAGCTGTTTCTTCAACATGGTAAAGCTATTCACTGATCGCCCAGCATTGTCCTATGCCAGTGCTGACATACTATGTTTTATCTGCTCTTTAAAACTTTCTTAAGAGTGATGAAAATAACAAGAGATAATTAAAGAAGAATGTGTATCTTTGATTCTTTGACAGATGATACTTAGATTGTTTCTGTTTCTTTAAGCTTAATGGTGTTTGTTTTAAGGCACTCTTTATCGTTTTATTATATTCTAAAGCAATACGAACTGTTTGATTTAGATTAGATATATAGAAAATATTATAAATAATCCTTTTTTTATTACAAGAGATAATGGTTCTGTTTTCAGAAAGAGATCCTCCAGGTAGATATTCCCTGAGCATACAACATTTAATGGAAAACAGAGTTACAGCTTTGCTTGCACGTCAGTATTATTAAAAGCATCACGCTTAGCATTGTTAATGGGAGGGCACCAATGAGAAGAGAAGCTTCAGAAGATCGATCAACCTGTTAAATTCACAATTTTTAAATCTTTACACTTTCTTAAGCATTTAAGATCACCTAATTACTCATTTGTAGGACTAGCAAATTTTAATAACCACTTTTAAGATCATTTTATGTTTGTAACTGTTTAAACAACATTACCTTATCAAGTTACATTTGTTAGTGAACGTATTTGACTACCTACTTGCATATATCAATCATCTTCAAATAGATCCCGGCTGATTACTGAAATAACTTAGAAACCTAGTGAATAAGATTGTTGGTGAACCTGCCCTAGTGCAGCCGTGGAGCACCCTGCAGAGACACTGCAATTGGGACCTTACAGGAGGTCATGTCCCTAGCCCACCCTAACAAGCCAGCTCAGAGGCACAGGTCTGCAGTCCCAGCGCCTCAGCAGGGAGGCAGGAGCATAGCAACAGCAAGACCCTGCTCCTCTGATCTTTCTGAATTTGCAAAGGAAATCTGAAAGCCTCTGAGTGGTTTCTTGGTAACTCAGCCTCCAACAGCCTACCATACACTTTAGAAACTAGAGAAAGTTTATCTATTCGATTCCTTCTCTCCCGCTTCACCATGGGGAATCCTCTTCAGATGCAGGAGACCTGTACTTTCACAATCCATTTCAGCCAGGTTCCATTCATTATAGGATTCTATTCTTGGGCTTTAGCTGACTGCAGTTACAGTCTAAAGTTTTACTATTAGGTTGTTGGAAAAGTCATGACATATTTTTTTCTGTTTTTCTGTGTAAAGATGCATTGTGACTTTTCTGACAACCCAATATTTTGAAAGTTATTAATATGATGATTATACAAAAAATAGAAATTCAGAATGTAAATAGGAAGCTATTGCTGTATCATTGTTAATTATACAAAACACAACAAATTCCCAGTGTACTGGAAATATTATCAATGAAAATAAGACAAGGGTATTTCTAAAAATGTACTCCTACGCATAATAATGCATAACCCTTTCTGCTTGCTGGATATAAAAATATAAAACTTTCACATATAAGGAACACTTGAATTAAAGACAAGTACCCTGAGATACATACTCAAAAGAGTGGGAACAGCGCAAAAGCCTTCAGTGTATTGAATATACGTAGCAAGACCACACGTCTAGGCAACGGCAGAATATTGGGACAGATAGAAGGAGTTCGTAACGGCCCACGCAGAGGCACAAGGTGCTAAGTTCAGCTTTACAGGCTGAGACTACACGGGAGGTCCAAGTTTGATCCTGGCTTAACCTGAAGGCCAGACAGGAGGGCACATGCCTGTAATCCCAAAGACTTGAGAAGCTGAGACAGGAGGATCACAACCTGGTGACACTATCTGTAAGAAAGAAAAAACAATAAAGGAATTAACAGAAGGCACTTCAATAAGCAACGGGCAAGAGTGACTTATGACACTACTAGAAATATTATATATATACATATATATATATATATATATTTCATTGTGGAAGGGTAAAACAGACTCGGTGGAAACTGGAGGGGGTTTGGATGGTCTGGAATGGCAGAGCACCATGGGTGCTGAGGAGCTTAGCCGCGAAGGTAGGGCACGAGCCCATCACCTAGATAGAAGATACAGGCCAAAAGAGACCAGGAGACACAGAAAAAGAAAGAGGAGAGATCCAGTCTGCAAAATTCACAAGATTCAGAAAAAGTAGGACAGGAAGGAAGGAAGACATTGACAGACCCAAAGCAACTGCTACCTTTAACTCTTATGTGCCCTATGAATTTTTGCTTTGTTATTATTATATGAGAATTTTTCTTGTTCCTTTCTCGAAAAAAAGAATGCTTCAAAAATACACTACCATTTTATATATGCTATACTGGAAAGATTTCTCAGAACACTTAAATACTTAATTGCCAGAAATAAAAGCCCCCACTTAGGAAAATCATTACCAAGTTTAAGGCAAAAATGAGACTCTTACATTACCATAACTTTTCTACATGGTGGTGGTGGTGGTGATGGTGATCTGAGATACTCAGGGTATTCAAATCGTAGTGTTTTGAGGGCTGGCCCCATATCACAGTGCTTAGGTGCTATGCCAAGGAAACTGGATTTCACATGGCTGACCAGGGCTCAGGTCCTGACCCAGCTGTTTATGAAAACATGCCAGATGCTCATGCACATGCCCAGGATCGTGATAGGATGGAGAAGGGAAGAAAGGGTTGTGGTGTGCTTTGTCTCTTCTCTCTCTCTGCCACTCTCTCATTGTATGAATTCACTCTTTAGCATAAAAAAAAAAAAATCAAACTCTTTTTTCAAGGTAGTTTGCATGGGAAAGTTTGTAAAATATATTGTAATGCAAAAAGAAAAAAATTCTATTTTCTGTTTCAATGGTAGCATCCATTCTTTGAGATACATTCTTGCAAGCAGCCCTGACCCTGGGAAAGGACCACAGGGTCCAATACAAAGACTTTTCAGAGGAAAATTATTTGGTCAATATTCAAATTGTATCCCCTCCTGTTTAGTTTTAATTCAAGATCTGTGAAGGACAATCTCACGATGCAAAGTGTGTCTCATTCTCCGCTGTATATGTATCAGGACCTTGAGGCCCAGAAGCAGGATCAGTTCCAGACCTTCTTAACCTTCTGCAGAAACCATAGCTTCTTTGAGGCGTGTCTGCATTGATATACCACCCTCCAGCCTTCTTCCTTTCTGTCAAGAACCAGTTTCTATCTCATCCTCTTTTATGCACAGAGACCTGAAATCCTCCTCTCTCCCAGTGATCATTCTGAGTGACCGTTTTGGCCTCTCAGTTCTTTGATCTCACTGTGTTCGGGTCTCTCCTCATTGTTGCCAGCATTGCCATGGTTCCACTCTTCCTAGACCCTGTCACTACCACTAACTGTACCGTCACAGAAATTTCTGTTTCAAGCACTTCACAGTCTGACCCATTCACCTAGCTCTGGTAGCTTCTGCCAATTCAATTACTCTACTAGTGCCAGCTGCCCGAGTTCTTTGATCTCCACCAGTCTGCCTTTTAACAATACTACCTCCTCCTTTCTTCAGTATCCTTTTTACTGTGGTCAGAGATCATCATATCATTTTCATGTTAAAACCCCAAAATCTTTTGCTTTCTCTCTCTTGTGTACTCTAGAAAGAAAAAAACAAGTTCCTATTCTTTGTTAAAGTAGCTATCTTTACTCCATCCACATCAGATCCTTACAGGACAGCCACACACCACATAGTGGTTCCTGGGTCGGCCGTGGGCTGTGCATACGATGGTGTGTCAGAGGTGCATGTAGGTTATCCACACAGCCTGGGTGTGTCATAGGCAATGCTGTCTAGGCTGAGTTACATGCATCCTACGACATCTACACATGACAAAGTCACCTAACTGCATTTCTCAGAACATATCCCTGTTCAGTGACACATGGCTATAGTCACATGACGTGATTAATTGGATATGCTATAAATATCATAACTAACGCCTTTAAACTGATACTCAGAAGTGTCCAGAATTATTTTTATGTTTGGCAAGAAGTTTCATTTTTGCCCTTTATGAAATTACTATTTTTAACATTTTTCTCAAACTTGTTGTACCCCTTTCTTCACTCCCTATAGTGATGACCTCTCTTCACATTTTATTGTGAAAGTACTCAAAACCAGACATAATAAATCAGCGGACACACGTGCTTCCATGTTTATGCTTACTTCCTGCTATAAAGGAAGAAGCGTTTGTGGTCCGCAGAGAAACCAGCCCGTCTGTAAGCTGGGTCCTGTCTCCTTCCTCTCTCTCTCCTGTAACTTGTTCCTGTCCATTGGACCGTCTGTCCTTAGCACATGCATGCCTTCTCAACAAGATCTCCCTGACTCCACGTCCTTGCTTGGCCTCCATCCCCTCTTCCTGTTCCCTTTCCCTTTTTCATCTCCTCCTTTCCTATTTATTCTTGAACTACTCAAGTTGAGCTTCTCTTTCCATCACTGTTACTGACATTGTTTTTGTCAAAGTTTCAGTTTTCCAAGTGATTAAATTCAATGCACTCCTCATTAGTCCTGGCTCATCAGAGCTCTCAGAAGTCCTGGACATCACTGGCCATTCTCTGTTGCTTGAAGTCATTTATTCTGCTTCTAGGACTCAACTTTCTCTTGTTTTTCCTTTAATCTTCTCTTCCACAGACTCTTTCAGGATTCTTTGCAGTTTTCAGCTTCTTTGACTAACCCCCAACACTGGAGTTCTCCAAGCTGAACCTTGATTGTAGTTCTTATCTCTACCCACTCTGAAGTGGTATCTAGTTGCACACCTTTTAAAACACTTTACATGTTACCTTTTGCATTTGCGTCTCTTGCACTGAGTCTCCTCTGAGCTCTAGGTTCATCTGTAAATGCCTGCCTGGACTCTCCTGTTGCATACTATATTAGTTGGGGCAACACTGTTTTAGCCAACTAACCTTCCGAATATCAGTGGCTTGGCATATGAAGGGGTCTTCAAAAAGTAATGTATATTATGAGAAGACTATGCATAGATTTCAAGGGGTTTTTTGTTTGTTTGTTTTATACCAAAACAAACTTGTACTTTACTTCCAATTTTCTGGAAATTTTTGAAGTCCCCTCATAATAATAAATATCAATTTCTTACTTACAAGAATTGTGAATTTGGGGAGATTTCAAAGACATCCTTTCTCATGGTGATTCCAAAGTCATCCTTCCTCACAGTGGTAAGGCATGTCCCAGACTTCTTCATTCTTGTTTCTTCCCTCACCTAGGACTTGGGGATATTCTGCTTTTAACTGATGGAAGATCAAGAGTAAATAAAGCATATGCCTCCCTCTTTCTCTGCCCAAAATGACACGCAACTTGTTCTCCATTGTTCCATGGGTGAAAAATAGCTGTAGGCCACATGGATGCAATGCAAACTGGGAAATGGGGTCTCTGGCTGAGCCATGGCTGTGCCGTACCAAGGGGAGCATGGATCTTTGATGGACAGTTGCCATCTCTGCTACTCTCTGCATTTCTTGCCACCAAATAGGCATCCAAACTCATTCTTCTCTTACACAAAATACAGTCACCTTTTTGAAGGAAGCATCCAAAAGTTTCATGCAGCTACTGCCTTCAGTGATGAGTCTGAAGGAATGATTCTCTCCAGCAGCAGTAAATCTGGTTCCTGTGCTCTGGAAATACATGAACTAAAAGAAAAGTAGTCTGTCCACTCCACCCCTACCCCCAGCGCTGACAACATCCAATACACAGTGTCTTCGGAGCCTGTAATTCTGATAGATTTCAAGTGTACAAGACCCTGAGTAGAGAATCCATGCCAGGCAGGGCTCCTGGCCCTTGGAAAATGCAGGATAATAAATCTGTGTTGTTTTAATTTGCTACATTTGTGGTAAATTTATACACAGAATACAAAATGGATGCAAATACAACCTATACGATTCCATTTATGTAGAATTCAAATTGCAAGCAAAATCAGACTGTACAGCTCGGTGTTAAGATAGAGGCCCCCTCCAGGTGTAGGAGGCAGAAAACCGGGCAGAGGCACAAGGGGCCCTGACCCCCAATGATGCTCCCTTTCTTGGTCCAGGCAGGTGGGCCCCCCTTGTAGGAATTCACTAAACAGTATACTTACGAATTGCATACTTTTCTGCATGCATGGTTCAATTCAATATTACTGGAGATAGGGTTTTGCTTATCTATCATGTACATTTCTGGTTCCATCGCCAACAAACACCTGATAACTATAACATATTTCAAGTCCATGCAACATGCCAGACAAGGTTCTCAGGACTTTATATGAATTAGCAAGTTTTAAGTCTTAATGTTGGTTTTAGCATGTTTTTAGTATAGAAATTTGTTAATTTGATATAATCGAGTATGAAAATATTTGTCCTTCAGGGTATACTTGTTTCTTGTTTCAGAAATCTTTCCCGACTCTGTAATTTGTTAAGGGTTAAATCAACACAGAATGATTAAACTGCTTCCAGGAACAAGTAAAGCATTTCTTGTATGTGATAATTAATTTAATATACTCTATTTTTAAAAGATAAGTGTGAAGTCTTTGATGTGTATGAAAAGCAATTTCCTCTCTCGTATGAAAATCCATAATTAAGGAATATTTTATTATTATATTGAACCTCTTTCTTCTGTTCACTTTCAATAAGTGATAACACTTCTCATTCCTAACATATAAGAACTTCCAACTAAATTCAAAATGCTAGTCAAAGTTTGACTACATAGTCCTCACCTAATGACAAAGTTTATGATATCTGCCTCCATAAAATAAAATTTAGTCCAGCCTGGTGGCGCAGTTGGTAGCAAAATGAACTGCATCACTGTAAGCCATATGGCCAGCCATGGATTTGAATCCCTGGGTAAGCCTGAAAACACACCATATACATCTAGTGCCCAAGATCCTGATGAGCCATGAGTTGTGTGCACCTGTTATCCCAGCATCTAGGGGAGGATGAAGCAAGGGGGATTTTAAGACTGACCTGGGCAACACAGCAAGATCTTGTCTGAAAAAGCTGGTTGAGATGGTACAAGCCTATAGTCCCAGCTGAGAGGCTGAGGCAGGAGGATAAGACCTCATCTTTAAAAAAAGAGGGGAGAGGAGACCAGCAGGTGGCATGGTGATTGAGATCCTTGACTCCCACATGGCCAACCATGGGTCAAGTCCTTGACCTGGTGAATTGCTTTTTCATTCACTCTCTTGCATGTGTGCCCTAGAGCAAATTTTTAAAATAATAATTATAATAAATAAAATTAAATAAATAATTCTTTTTTAAAAGGGATGGGGGGAGTTTCACAGTGTAAAATATTGATAAAATTGTTTCCACCAAGTCACTGAAAAAAAATTTTTTGTTACTGACATAAGTATGCCTAGGGGATCGTAGTATCTCTTGCTCTTTATTTAGAAAAGAAACATGACTTAGTCTCATATGTAATCACACCTTTGGGAAGTGAAATGGCTTTCTAGCGATGTCACTGCAGAGTCCTGACTGAAGCAGTCCCTGTATGACACATGAACTGCTGCTACACACTGTCAAAGCGGACACATGATGAGCCTCTTTAGCAAGACGCTCAGACTGCTCATGTCTGATAACTTGGTAGGCAGTCCTGGGAGCTGCATATGCCTCTTACCACTGGAGGCCTCAAGTGGCCACTTGAATAAATGGGATCAGAACACGAAGGCCCCACCCAGCGTCAGGACTCTGTGACGTGTCTGGTATCAACGTGATCTGGAATTAGGGATGCTTCATGCAACAGGAAAGGGTTGAGAGGAAAATTAGAAAGGGAAAGTCTAAAACTATAAAGAAACAAAAGAAAATAATAAATCCTAAGTGCCATGTCTTGATATAACTGAAGAGAAAGGGTGAGAAGAGAGACAGAGAGACAGAGGAAGGAGACTGAGGGAGGCAGAAAGTGTGTCAGGTCTAGTTTAAGAGCAGCAGAGCCTAGTGTTGAATGAAGCATCAGGGCTTATGAGCCAGGCTGCCTGTGTTTAAATTCCAGTTTAGCATCTCTTCGCCTGTGACCTTGGGCCAAGTTTCATCCATTCTGTTTCATTTTCATTATCTGTAAAATGAAGCATTTGAACGCTAACTACCGTCAATATTAGTAAATGGCTTATGGAGTCGATGCTCAAAGGGATCCATGATTGGCATCTGACAAACAATGGGCAGATGATTATTGAACTTAATTAGTAAGCGATTGTATAAGTGGGTGATTTTTGGTATCCATTATGATTGTAGGACATGGTAACAGCCATGAATACCTTTCTATATTATTTTTCCTACTATCTTAAATTTGGAGTCTTAGGTTCTTCAGCTTAGCTCTAGAAGTTAGTCTACTACAAAATTTGAATATAAATTTACATTTGAATTTTTAATATATGTAGAATGAGAAGAAAGGTAAAATGCATATTTTATTGATATACTTTATTTTTACTCAGAATTAAATTATGCATTTGTATCAATATAATTGCTCAACTTTATTTCAAGATTATATAAATAAAAATGTAAAGATTTCAAAGAAGTATTTTGATGGTTGAATTTATTAATCCATTTCGTTTAGCTTTTTAAGGTTAAGCTTACTCAAAGGCCTCTGAGTGAATCAGTGACATTGAAAAAGTAGCTAATTGGGACCAGCAGATGGCGTAATGGTTATGTTGCTGGACTCTTGTGTACTCACCTGCCGTTCAAGTCCCGGATCCAGTGGCTTACAACTCACCCTGGGCGCGAATGCATGCATGCCCAAAATCCTGAGAGGAGAATGGAGGAGATGAGATTGTGGCATGGCCATCCCCAGTGGGGGGTGAGCTCTCACTTCCTGTCTTTCTGTCTCTCCCTGTCTCTCCAGTGAGTGCATGCACCCTATAGGAAAAATCTTTAAAAAAAGGAGAAGCAGCAGCAGCAGCAGCAGCAGCAGCAGCTAATTAAAGCAACCTATGTGGGAAACATAGACTTGTGATTGATCAGGCAGGATTTTATTTAAAAAAAAAAAAAAAACTATAATGTGAGTCCTAAATTGCAGTCCATGTAATTTTGCAGCTGAAATAGATTGGTATTGAAATGTTTGACCAAAGTGAGTCATCAGGGAATTTGTACTCGAACTCCAGGGGAGGGATGAGTGTAGCCATGCTGCTGCCTCCAGCATCCCTGTAGACACAGAGATAGGAGACCAAGGACAAACAGTGCGTGCTGGCTGTGGGGCACATGTTTACCCTGCTGGCACACGTCTGTGAACACTAGCTTTGCATTATTTAATGACTGGGCTGAATTCGTCATTGTTAAGAGATGAGACTGACAGACGGACATAAAGCATGATCTGGCATTCAGAGACTATCAGGAGAACGTTGGCATGGCACCTGCTACTCTTTTCCAAGGACATAATCAAGAGAGAGTTGGAGAACCCACACCCCCACAGTTCCCAGGCAGCTGGAAAACGAGTGAATCATTCTTGGATGGCCAGCGGAGTTTCATAGTGTTCGAAACATACTGTCCGCGACTACTTTTCAAGTTTAGAAACACCCAAGGGCTCATTCTTTGACATTGGAAAAAAAAAAAAAGACTAGTGAAATTAAAGAAAAGTAACCTAATGTGAATTGGAGGCAAAACAATTTTATTATTTTTGCTGCTGCGGTTGTTTTCCCCTGGATTTTGGAAAAGTAAATGAGTTTATTTTAAAGTGTAGACTGCCTATACCCTTCTGTGACATAACCAGTCATATAATAATGTTTTGATTAATATACTTACAAGTTTAACAGGATCATGGTGCTGGTAATTAATACAAATTTGATGCACTTTTTGCTGAAATTAATATATTTCAGCCTGTTTACACATATATTTGATCATGATTTGACAATTTTGACAAGCATAATTGATTTTGATGCAACAAAGTTAAGAAAATGAATTTATTATTTGGAGCCACTTAGACATAATTACATGGGCAAATATTAGAATCATCTGCAATGGGTAAATGTATGGAAGCTTAACGTTAAAAAACCACACATTATTCCATCAAAATAAATAAATGAAATATAGCAAGAAGCCAATTCCCTACCAACCTGCAAGGAATCAAATCCTCTGACAGTGAACTCCTAGCAATGGCCCCATGTGCAGTCTGGCCTCCATGACACTGAGTCCTGGCCACCACCTGGGCTGGCCTGTGGAAGATGGTAGGGCGGAGAACCCAGTTCAGTCACACCCAGATTTCTGACCCAGAGAAACTGTGAGGCAGTAAATAGGTGTTGTTTTAAGCTGATAGCTTTATGACAGAAATGGATAACAAACAGCCAGCACAAGGACGTACTAGCAGTAAACCGAGCAGGAAGGATGTGGAACTTGGCAGTCTGGCTCTGATTTGGGAAGCTACGCTGCCCGCAGCCATTTAAGAAGCTTTTCACACTAAGACTGGTTATTTACTAGATTTTGTGGTCATTTTTTTAATGCCAGCAAAATTTAGTGTAACAAAATCCAAAATTAATGGGAATTCTAACTTGGAATAAGATGCTTCTGTCTATGGAATTGTTGGGTTTCTCTCGGCTCCCATTGATAAAAGAGTTTTCTATGTTTATTTGTTTATTCTGAAAGAGAGAGACAAAAAGACAGCCCCCTACCTGTTTTTTGTTTTTGTTTTTGTTTTTGTTTTTTTGAGAGGTTTTTCACTATAGGGCGCGTGCGCTCGCCAGATAGAGAGAGACATAGAGACAGAAAGCGAGAAATCACCCCCGAGGGGGGATGGTCACACCGCAGTCCCTTCTCCTCCATTCTCCTCTACCCCCTACCTGTTTTGATGCTGCAGTGTGCCCCCAGCCTGGGCCAGCCTCACATCATGGGCACACATGAAATGTATTCAAGGAGGCCTCAGACTCACACTGGGGATCTTCCCATAAGGATTGCCTCAAGAGTGTCATGTTTTAGTCCTGTGTCACCATTCGGCTCCAATAGATAGAAAACTTAAAGAGTAATCTCAGTAAAAACGAGACTTGGACATTGGCCATCTCAGTATTCAAAGACAAATTTGATAGAGGCCCTGGCAGCAGCCCTGGGGACAGGGCATGAGGGACTCCTGATATTGGACTTGCTGTCAGAGAGGATAGCGTTTAGTAGATTGTGTACACTTGAAACAAGACCCCAGAGTTGAAGCAAAGTGGTAGCTCAGAGTCCAGCATGCAACAGGTACTGGCTCTAATGGCATCTGCACACTTTGTTCAGAAGAGGACTGCCTGTGGGTCACCAGAAAGAGCCACCTGCTTTGACTCCACAACACTCCAGTGGTTAGTCAGACTTGCTGTGGGATTTAGCTGAGTGGATGACAGAGGATGAGATTTCTCACACTTAGCAAAGGTGACGAGAGCCCCAACTCCATCACACCCAGGCTCTGGTAATTCTGTCACAGTGGTGTCCTCACTGGACAGCAGGAGCAGGCCCATTGTCTATGGACCTGTTTGTCCCTGGGCAGGGGCCTGGCCCAGTGAGTTCTGGCAAAGACCAGCAAGCAGAACTCATGAATATTCCAGTGAACTTGGGGAGCTTCACAGTCAAGCAGATGAGAGTCTGGAGACTGGAGTGTTCATGTAGGGATCATGATATTCGAGTGTAGTTGATGAAGCGGGACATATAGGTTACTAGAAATTACAAAGGAAATGCACAACCACGAACTGCCACAGCCCAATCGCTCGCCGCCCGTGCAGAGCATCTCCTGTAACATCGGTGACCGCCCTCTGAAGAAAGCTCTTCCTGAATATCTCATGCTGCCATGGAGTTATTTTAAATGCCAAGTAAAACCGTCTGAATTATTCTTTAAAAATGGAAGCACTCATTAAGTCAATCTACAGTCACTACTAACTAATTAAGAGCCTCTGTGGAAGAAAAAGAGTGAGTCTGAATGGATATGGAAACATCCCCGTCAAGAAGTCTCCAACCCACTGAACCCGGCGGAGACTAATGACTAGATCAGGACATTTGTCAGTTAATGTCGAAAGACTTCAGCCTACGAAAGACAGTGAAGCAGTTATGCAAATTTATACATAAAAATAAAAAAGTCCCATATGTGCCTGAAGGGAGAGGTTTCTAGCCAAAATGCTAATGATACAACAATACTTTAACATTTCTATAGATTTTAATTCAAAGAGCTCAAAATGTATTACAAATATGTTATCTGCTATATAAGGGTAGACGATATTATTTTCCTCTTTTATAAATTTCAAAAGTGACTGCATTTCAGTAGAACAAAAATATATACATGATAATAAAATCTTGAAAAGGAAAACACCTAAATAAACTTTCTAGGATTTTGAAAGATCTCACTGGCCCAGTTGAATCAAATGTGTGGTCAGAAGTGCATGCAATTTGGACATTATAAATATTTCAAAGATGATTTAATCCTATAAGCACTTAAGTGTTACTATGTAAACTACAATAGAACATTTTAAATACTGTGAATTCTAGGTTTTGGGAAGAGACTACATTGGCTGCCTTGAGGAGTTTACAAACTAACGGGTGAAATAAAACAGGGAATGGCTCTACACTGACCAGCTGCTCTGTGCTAAAGGGCTTCCAGGGAGACCACGAGGAAACAGGAAGAGAATCATCCGAGATCGGCCCCAGAAAGGGCCCTGGAGGCAGAGTTTGCAACAGCAGAGGACTTCCTGGGTCTCCACAGAGGAAGTACATTTGAGGGCTCATAACATAGAACGGAAGCCCAGACTGTTGAAGGGGACCAGGATATGCCAAAATAGGCCATTTGGTCAAAAGAATTATTTTGAACTAAAAGCCTTTGAGTTCTGGCATCCTGTATCTACCAAAAAGCAGATGCTCCCAAAAAATTCAGCTGTCAATCCCTCACTCCGGAGGCAACATGGCTCTTCTCAGAGGCCAGATATCAGGACCACGACCAGGCATTGTCACTCCTTCCAAAAGTCATTTTTATTTCCATAGGTGCCTTTCTCCCCTTCTCTCTTCTGTACCAAATTAGGTCGAGAGACCCTGGGTTCTGGCCACCCCTTGAGTCAGTCCTCGCTGAACGCTCCCTGTGTGCACACAACGCCCCGATAGCCCGGCCTCTTGCCTGTGCTGCCTTGTGGTCTGGTGTGGGAGCCCCAGCCAGTGCCCCCACGTGAGCAGAGGCAGAGGAAGCTTCCCCTGCACTGGCAGCATCCAGGGTGCGAGGCGCCCTCAGAGGAGTGGGGCCGTGGCAGGCCAAGGGAGGGTTGTTTTCTTCAGGTAACGAAAAGACTGAATGTGACAGTGACAAAACTGTCTGACTTCTAAAACTCTTCCTCGATTCCCCGTTGCATATCTGAGATAAGAAGGACAAGAATAGAAGCAGTTTGGAGGGAGGAAATATCATTTTAGCTTTGTACGTGGGATCAGAAAGCGCTCGTGCAAGGTCTCAGAAGAGGTTTCCGTACCCCACAGCCCTGTCTCTCCTTGCTGTTTGTCTCCTCAAGAGACAGAAAACCCCAGCGACCAGCTACTCACTATGCACAAACGCACACGGTGAATCAGCTGCGTTTTAAGGTGCTGATGGGCTGTTCCGGAGGCGACATCCAGCGGGAAGCTGGAAACGCGCACAGCGACTTCATGAGTGCGCTGGGCACTCGGCTGGGGTGGGCAGGTAGGAAAGAATAAGGGAAGAGGATAAACGTAAAGGGTTTGATCCACAGGAAGCGTTGGTTGGATTCTCACTTGGAACCGACCCGCACGTTCCTGCTTTTAGGGAGACGAAAGGGCCGGGTGCTCAGAGCCCTGCTGGGCTGGAAGGCCACACGCGGAGACAGAGGAGACCGCGGCCTGCGTGGTCATGATTGTGGAGAGAGCGTGCAGGCGCTCCGCCATGGTCGCGGTGGCTCCAGGCCACGACCGGGAGCCAGTCCTGGACAGAGCCGGTGCTTCATGGCCCGTCGGCCCGCCCCAGCTCCCGTCTCCTGAGAGGGACAGCCATTGCTCTCGCCTCTTTGATGCAGTCTCCACCAGCTGCAGTGGGAGGGACCTGATGAATACACGTTCTCGGGCAAATCCACAAGGGCAATTTTACCATCGTGCTTTTGAACGTAAGAAAGCTGAGGCTCAGCGAGGTCGAGATATGAACCCACAGACACACAGCTGGGCAACAGCTGAACGCGCCGGTGAGCCATCCCTCCAGGACTCAGTGCATCTTCTGCCGAGTCGGCCGTGGGCTCGAGAGCCTCGCCAGCTGTTCTCAGTTGTTGCCTGACCACTACACAAGGCTCTTTGTCTTAATCCTCGAATTCCTAGTGCTTACTTAAAATAGTGGAACTGGGGCTTTCTCCAGCAGAAACCATTCGGAGTGCCCGTGTTACCTGTTCCCAGGTGGACTGCCCGATGGGTGTGAAATCGGGCGCGTGTTCTGGCCCTGCACACGGCTCTCCCCCGTGCAGTCCCATGTCCCCCTCACGTCCTGGCGGAGCAGGGCTTTCCCTGACCACCTCCCCATAACCGCGAGTAGAGAGCTTGAGAGGACGTGGCTACCAAGAGCTTAAACCCCAGGGACGGTGGCGGTCAGTGACCCAGGGCTCTCAGGGCTCTGGTGACAAGTACAGTCGAGTTGTGGCACAAATGTCATGTCCCCAATGGAAAATACTTGGAATTTTAATAATCAATTATATACAATGCTGTTAAAGGAGATTCTATTACAAGTAAAGAATGAGGGAAAAAAGGGGAGGGGATCCAAGACTGGGATGAGATTTGAAAGGCCATAAAGAGAAGCTGAGACTGGGGAGCCACCAGCACAGGAAGGCTACCAGGAGGGAGCGGCTCCTGGGAGAGGCTGGAGCCGGAAAGCAGTAGCCAAGGGCAAGTCTGGATGGCCCTAGAAGCACGTCTCCTTGTTCTCTGTGAAAATGTACCAGAGCTGGCTCCCTGCAGTCTGCAGAGATGGGGAGCTTGGGATGACGTCGGCTCCCTGGTGGCAGAGTTGTGCACAGAGCATTTGAGGGGCAGACCTTGGCCCTCAGAGTGCACGCTGCCTGTGCTATTTCCAAGATCCTCAGTGTATTGCTTGTTACTTAGAGAACCTAGACTGTCGCAGGTCCTCTCAGGTAACCTGTAAACACACAGCGCGGTGCTGGGGGAGGACAAGCTCTCCCAGCTGGTGCTCCCTGGTGGGCCTGGCTGTCTGCTGAGCCCCTGGCACCTCGTCTGTGGTACACACAGCACAAGGAACCCCAGGCTGTAGGGGAATGGCTCACATGCATTCTGCTGCTCCTCTGCTGGTCAGTCCCCCCCGTGCTGTACCTGCACCGTGTCATCCTAGCATGTGTGTCTGTGATCCCTTTGCATGACAGAAATGTGACCAAGAATAGACGAGACCCTTAACAGGATGTGGTAGGGACAGAGGGAAGTCTGGAAGCTGGCAGAATGGTCAGCAGGAGGCTCTGCCCACATGGACAAATGAAGCTCTGCAATTCAGAGAAGATGACAATTATGTGGACGAAGAATTGGCTTGAAAAACCTGGTCCTCTCATGCAATTCCAGCAACATAGTTTATGTTCGAATTAATGCCTTTATTTTTTTTAGATTTAGTTTTAATTATTTCTTCCATCTGAGAAACAGTTAATTGCATGGACTATTCACACACACACACACACACACACACACATATATATATATAGAAGGCTGTAGGGGAATGGCTCACATGCATTCTGCTGCTCCTCTGCTGGTCAGTCCCCCCCGTGCTGTACCTGCACCGTGTCATCCTAGCATGTGTGTCTGTGATCCCTTTGCATGACAGAAATGTGACCAAGAATAGACGAGACCCTTAACAGGATGTGGTAGGGACAGAGGGAAGTCTGGAAGCTGGCAGAATGGTCAGCAGGAGGCTCTGCCCACATGGACAAATGAAGCTCTGCAATTCAGAGAAGATGACAATTATGTGGACGAAGAATTGGCTTGAAAAACCTGGTCCTCTCATGCAATTCCAGCAACATAGTTTATGTTCGAATTAATGCCTTTATTTTTTTTAGATTTAGTTTTAATTATTTCTTCCATCTGAGAAACAGTTAATTGCATGGACTATTCACACACACACACACACACACACACACATATATATATATAGAGAGAGAGAGAGAAAGAGAGAGAGAGCGAGCGCTAGGTACACCCAACAGGCCTCAGTGATCCCACCCTGCGCCCCAGCCAGCCCCTGCTCATGGACAGGTGCATCTACTGTGCACAGACAGGCCTGGGACACGGGGAGCCGGGGAAGAGCAGGGCCTAGGAGACGTAATGGGGAAGAAGAGCCGCGCTTCTCAGAGACAGGGGAGGCAGCGTGATGTCCTGTGCAACTGCCCAGACTGGAGCCAGAGACGGGGTCGGGCCCCAGCCTGACCATTCTCTAGTTACTCCGGATGTCTCAAAGCCTTGGATTTTGACCCGTTGTTGTGACTATGACATGGGTTAATGTTTTAAAAGTGCTTGGGAGTGCCCACACATGGTAACTGCTGTCCGAGTCATCGCAAATAAATCACATAAACACACAGAGGGTGTCTGCCGAGGTCTGCTTTTCTGGTTCGAGTAACCGGTGGCTGCTTATACCGCTTGCTGAGACGAAGAACGAGGCAGAGAGCCTGGTCATGTTTTCTCTCAGGGTTTGGGGTGGTGGGCTGGATGCTGGCCGGGAGAGGCTCTCACCGCAAAGCTGGAGCAATGGTTCATCAGCGTGGTCAGCACTGCGAGGCATCCAGCATGGTGAGGGGTGAGCCAGAGGACCGTCAGCCGAGATGCCCTGCACACAGCCTTCTCCAGCCGAGTCAGCCGGACCGGCGGCACCGCGGGACTGCACTGCCCTGGCCTTGCCGGGATGGAGGGGTGCTCTGGACCCGACCGGCTTCGCGGGAGGTAATGAAGCAATGAGCTGACACCCTCGCATGAGCTTTCACCACGTCGTGGCAGTGACCTAGGCTGGGCTAGCAACAAAGAATCCTACCCACAACACACTGGGAGTTCCGTGAAAACTGGAGACAGTTCGGAGCCTCCACGTCGTCCTGTTCTTACCGAAAAACAATCTTCTTGTTTTTTGTTTTCAAATATAGGACTACCTTATACTCTGCAAAAACAAGATTATAACAGTAATTTTTTAAATTGTGAATATTATTTTACCTGGAAGCAGATCTAAACTTTTGTCTATCCGCTTGGAGAAATGAAAGAAAAGGAAGTTTGAGGAGCAATTATCTTTGCGATTTCTAATTTTTTTTTGAAGCACGGTTTTTCAAAGCAGGGTGGGAGATTTACAAAAGCATTGTCTCTGGCAACACCTTCTTTTTCTCTGCTTCAACAAACACATTTAGTTAATTGCGTGGACTATTGACATGAAAGGCTTTTTAATAAATAAATAAATAAATAAATAAATAAATAAATAAATAAATAAATAAAGTTGTACAGGGCTTGGGGAGTTTGTTTTATATACTCCGATCCTAGAATAGAAAGAAAGAAAACTCACTGGTAAATATGACATGCTCATCAGAGAAGACTAGAAATTTGTTTACGTGAGGAATCAAATTCTGGGCTTTTCTAATGCACTTGAAGTGAGAAAAAGGAAAGGAAATTACGTCTAATGTTCCCTTGAACATCAAGTTGCCCCTTAGAGGGTGTTTCTCTCTCTCTCTCTCTGTCTGGCAAGCACACATGCCCTCTGGCAATTAAAAAAAACAAGTTTTAAAAAAATCCCAGTTTTAGGATTTAACATAATCATGGCTAAAAGTGATGCCTTCTCTTTAAACACATCTTACTTTTCTTTCTTTTCTGGTTTTTTGGGAAGGCAGAGCTGCAGGTGTCTATTTTGTAGATTGACTAGATGAGGGTTCGCCAAAGTTTTCACAGAGTAATTCCTTGGTTAAAAAATCCCTTCAATGTTCTATTATGTATGAGATTGAATCATATGAAATAGTTGATATATATTCTATAAATAGGGGTATTTTATACAGTTCCTTATACAAGTATATCATGAACATTATAGATATCAATATGGCAAGAAATAAACATGATTAGAAGCTTGTTTTTCATGCCTTCAGTGGGTAGTCCTCCAACTCTATGGGCTTCCTTAGTGTCCGAGGTGTTGGAACTCCCAAGCTTTGCACATGCGGCGCACACTAGCAGATGCGGCCAGGGAGAAGTAGCAGACTTCCTGCCTGTGTTTTTCTTCATCCGCTTTTACGTCTACATGCTCCCTCTCTTCCGTTCACATGCATTGCCTCCTACAGTTTCTTTACTCGTTAAAATATGTGATTGAATGTATAAAAGAAACTGCAATTTTAAAAAATCCCTCCCCTTAGTGAGACACCTCTGCATTTTCCTCTGTACCCTCACCTTCTTGTGTTTTCCTTTTATTCATGATAGAGTGTGTGCACAGGCATGTGTGAGAGAGAGAGAGAGAGAAAGGGAGAGAGGAGCACCTCCACAGGGTCTGGTCGTGTCTCGATCTGCATCTTCCAGTCCTTCAATTTGTTGGATCTCATGGGTGTGCCAGGCAGGCGTGTTCACGGTGACCGCACTGTGGATAGGAGCTGCAGTTACCATGTGGGATCCGGTTGCCATGTGGGATCAGGCTTCTCTTGAGCAGCCATCACCACTGAGCCACGGAGCCTACTGGTTTTGAGGGTGTTCAGCTTGTAACAGCTTTCACTTTCATAGCACACTTTGGAAAGGAATTTAGAATTTAAATTTGAGCAGTGTGTTTAATCATTCTGAAGAATTTAAAGACTACAGAAGAATTCAGAACGGAACATTTGAATTCCTCCCTCACCTTTACATTTGTGGGTGGTAGTCAGGTTTCGGTTTCCCTGCCAGTTCAGGCTGTGCAACAAACTCACTTTGATTAGTATTTTGTGCTCATCGTATATTAAAACATACAGTTTTATTCTAGTCTATGAAAAATTGTTGTCATTTTTTAAAGTATGCATGCAATTTTTCCAAACAGTCTATGCTGAGTAGCTCTTACCTGCCAAGCACCATTCTAGGAACTTGGGTTATAAATGCAAATGAGCAAAGATCCCCACCCTCATGGAGTGTACCTGTGAGCAGGTATTGTTTTCTGAAACATTTAGCAGCAGATGATGTTTTTCATGTCTCATACTGAAGACTTGCCTGATAATACTTCTTTTTTTAATACAGAAAAATCAGATGTCTTGCAAAAAGCCAGGCTTTGTTAAAATACCATCCGTACAAGACACTGTGATGAGACATGACGAAAATCAGCTAAATATAAAAAACAAATCACGTCAATAGGATTTCAACAAAATAAAGTAGGTTTATGGAATCATGAGCTAAAAAAGGGAAAAACGTTCCTTAGTGTAGAAGTGAACAGCATTTCAGAGCATTTTCCCAGCAGTCACAGATAGTATTAGGAAGGGACAGGAAATAAATAGCAGTGAAATGTTGCATTTGAAAGCCACTGGACCATTCCAAGAATAGCAGTGAAATACCAAGGAACCTTTGAAATAATATTTACTGGGGATTAAAAACTTCAACATGCTTGTTTTATTATGTCACAACTATTATAATCAGGCATTTAATCTGAGAGACATGAAATGAAAAAGGGTAATTTTTAAAAGAAGGCTTCCTTTGCAATGAAGCTCATCCCGAATATTACATAGCCCTCGACAAAAAGTAACTGGGGACACCGCATGTTTCAACGCCATAACGTTGTGTCAAGTAATTTCTGAATGTGGCTGATTAAACAAGAGGGAAAGGACTGGTTTTGTCAAATATATGTCATGTGGTTTAAAATGTTAAGACTTCAACAGCAGCTAGTCATACCTCTCTATAGAAGAGCTTCTTCCTGGTTTCAGGATCTGTCCCTGAGAGGCTGAAAACCTAAATACTCTGACACTCCTAGCACTGGGTAAAGCCCATTGGTTAAAAATGAAAGAAAGAGGGACCAGCAGTTGGTGGAATGGCTATGTTGCTGGATTTTCATGTAGTCAACCTCGGTTCAAGACCCAGACCCAGTGGCTTAAACTCATGCCGGGTGTATGTGCGTGTGTGCCCAAGATCCTGAGAGGAGAATGGAGGAGAAGGGATTGTAGAGTGGCCATCCACCCTGGGGGGTGAATTCTCTGTTTCTGTCTCTCTGTCTCTCTCTGTCTTTCTGGCGAGGACACATACCCTATAGCAAAAACCTCTCCAAAAATAAAAGGAAGGAAGGAAGAAAAAAAAGAAGAGAAAGAACGAGAAGGAAGGAAGGAGTGAGGGAAAGAGGAAAGAGAAAGAAAAAGAACATCCAGTGTCTTCGTAAGTCATCTTTGAGACCTTCCCTCCCTCCATGGCTTTAATCCCATTAGTGACATCCACAGACCCTTCATCTTAGTGAGCAAGATCGTGGCCTGTCTCCATGTCCTGCTGTTTCTACCTCAAAGAGAACCGCAGGGTGGGGATATGAACTCCTCCAATTCCAACTTGTACTGATGAGTGTAGCATTGATTTTCTTCAGAAGATTGTTAAGAGCTGTCTCTTCTTTTCTAATCATAGCATTTATATTTAGAGTAACTATTACAAGGTCTTTAACTTTCCATCATTTAGGGAATTTTTTGAAAGAAATATTAAATATTTTAAATCCTCACACATCACTCCTATTGCAGTCTACATGTTAAATAAAGCATTATAAAAAATAAACTTGGGGCCTGTCCTGTTTATTTTCCATTCTTTCCATTGTATATTTTAAAGCAAAATTTATACTGGGTATGAAGAATGATTGAAATGTTTTGACCAATGCAATTTTATTTACTCCTGAAATCATTTTTTACTACAACTTTATTTTTTAAATATTAAAATCAAACATATAGATTAGATTATGTTGCAGAAAAAGTTAATCCAACTCTTACTTGTTTTAGAATTTGAGAATTATCACAAAGGAAAATATCAGTTTCAATGCATCTGTTCCTCAGTTGAAGTGGACTGTCTAGCAAAATTAATATACCAGATGATGAAAGAGAATTATAAATTAATACAGAGAAGGGTCTAAAGGGAAGTTGCACTTGCTGAACATTTAAATATTGACCTTTCACTAACACTTGGGCCAAGCTGGGACCCAGGTGGCTGCTAGCACGTGTGGTGCTAGGGGCTCCGCCGGAAGTGAGGCGCCCTGCCGGAAGTGAGGTGCCCTCTGCGGGGTCAGCGTGGAGCCCAGGGTGGCTTGTTTGCTCTGGTTCCAGAGAAAGGACAGACGCTTCTCGAAGTGCGTTCATAGTTTTTTTGGGGGGGTTACTGTGTAATAGGATTGCCTTAGTAAGTTTTATTTACATCATCGCAGACCTTACACGTTTTCAATGGAATTGTTCTACTTATAAATATCACTCACACCTTTTTACTCCGTAAGGTGTCTTTGCACTGCAAACAGCGACTTCAGAGGAGTCGGGGGACTTGAGTTAATTCTGTCGCAATCCGTGCTTCCTGAGTTTCTGTTATAATTTATTTTAAATTTGGTTTGTTTGCTCTTATGCTTACAAGGAATTCCTCTGGGTTCTCATTTCTAAATGGATACAGCGAATTCAAACACTGGCAATACTCGATGATTGATGGAGTTTAATTATCCCAGTGAAGTGGAAAACGAGGAAGCGATAGCGGCGGGGGCTGGGCTGGGACCGCGGCTGTGGGAACGTGCAGCCGCCCGGGCAGCGACCAGACAGCAGGCACACGGGCTGGGGAGGGTGCAGCGGCAGAGCAGCAAGTGGCCCGGTCTCTGTGCACTTGGAGCAGGAGCTACTGACCATCCAGGGCCCTTGGTCCATATGGCCCCAATTCCAGCTAGCAGCGTTATTTCTGGAGTTAAAAAGAAAAAAAAAAATAGCAGTGAAAGGGAAAAATTACATGCACATTCATTTTTACTCCCAGACTTCTCAGTAAAAGTATTTTTCCCCTAATAAAATCAATGCTGAAGGGATTTGTTGTTTTTTTCCTCTTTTGTTTGCTTTTAAAGACTCTGGGGGTAGGAAGCACTGGGGTCCATAGTGTGCATTGCCGTGGAGAGCCGTGGCCCTCTGCCCCCAACATTCCGAGACCCACACTATGGAGTGTCCGTTTGCCCTCATCCTAGCCACGGTGACTAGAAAGCTGCCCTAGCCCTTGCAAATGCTGCAGGCCTTTCTAGGGCACTCTGACCCTCAAACGGACTTCAGTGAAACAGAGCCACCCTGGTAAAACCTGGCCTCCTAACTAAACCAAGTGCCCAAACCTCGGCTCTGCCACCTGCACTCTTCCCATGTGCAGTTTTCGTTCCTCCTGCTGGTGCGTCGTCTTCCCTAAGTCTCCTCTATTTTTAATACTGGTTTAGTGCTGTCTTTGCCCTACCTTATGACAAACAGGTACTCCTGCAAAAGTGACCAGTGACCTATCTTTGACAATAGCAAGGTCGTCTTCGTGCCCATCTGCCCCAGGGGTGTGCTCTCAGGATTCGAACCTATTCATCATCTTTGCTCTGTGGTTTCCACTGTCATTTTCTTGGCTTTCCTAATTTATCCGATTATGTCACAGTATCAGCCGAGCCGGTGTACGTGGGCCCAGGGACCACTGCACAGCAATCCTGCCCACGTATCAGTACGTCACACTCAGGGGAGGGGCTGCCGCCTTAGTTTCCAGGATGCCCTGTTCGTCAAGCAGGTGGAGCTGGCTGGGAGGGAGGCTTCCCAGACAGAGCAAATGAGTGCGGAGGCCCAGAGGTGGGAAAGAACAAGATGCTCAGACAGCGCTGCGTGGGAAAATGTTGCTGGAGTACAAGTCTCAGTGGAGGGAATTGCAACTAAGGTGTGTTTGGGGCCAGTGTGTGGCCTGGTGGCTCAGGCAGCGGGATCCCACATGGCCGACCTCACTGTTTGAGTCTCAGAATTGGTGGCTTGAAAAACACTGAGTGACAGGATGGAGAAATGGAGGAGATGGGATTGAGGGTGACCATGGTCCCTGGGGTTGGGGGAGGGCTTTCTCATTTTTTCTCTTTCTCTCTCTCTCTCTCCCCTGAGAGTAGAGGGCCTGGTGTTTGAAGTGGAGGATCTAGACTCTAGTCTGCTGGCTCAGGTTCTTTTTCATGTGTATGAGAATGACCTGGGAAGCGTATTAAAATGCCCGGCACCCCAGATTTTTATTCAGTAGGCTTTGGGTGGGGTCCATAAAAGTATTTAAAAAAAACACACACACTCAGTGACTTTTTTCTTTTCTTTTTTTTCTTTTCTTTTCTTTTTTTTTTTTTTTGAGATGTTTTTGCTGCAGAGTGTGTGCGCTCTCCAGAAAGAAAGAGAGAGAAAGAGACAGAGAGCAAGAAATCACCCCCCAGAGGTGATGGCCATGATGCAATCCCTTCTCCTCCACTCTCCGCTCGGGATCTTGGGCACGCACACCCGGCGTGAGTTTAAGCCACCAGGTCCAGGACGCAAACCGTGGTTGACTCTATGGGAGTCCAGCGACATAGCCATTACTCCAACTGCTGGTCCCCAGTGACCTTTTTTAATTACCAGAGAGCACGTGCACTTTCCAGAGAGAGCCAAGGAGAGCAAGAAAGCACCCCCAATGGCTTGCAGTCACATCACAGTCCCGTCTCCCTGTCTCTGTGCGATCAGGACTTCGACCATGCACAGACACCTGGTGTGTTTTTCAAACCTTGAGGGTCACAATTTGAACCACAGTCAGCCACAGGGGATCTGGATCCTGTAACCAGTAGGCCTAGGGCTGGTCCATGGGTGACATTTTTGAAGGCGATTTTTGTTCAGACCTTAAGGAAACAAACTTTGGGATGATGAGGCTTTGTAGCCAGAAACACAGAATTCCAAGAGTAACTTTAGATGGGGAGAGGAAGGAAGAAATACTTTATTTGATTTGAACGCGTGGTCTCTTGTAAAACTTGCTGAGATCCCAGAGACCTGGATTCTGCGCTTTGGTCCCCCTGACCCGCTCCAAAGCAGTCGTCCGACCCACCCAGCTGATGCCGTGTTTCCGAGGGAACTCCGTCTTTTCTTTCTATTCTCTATGTATCAATACAGACTTTAAGAAAAAGAGCGTAATCGTTTTAGTTAAAAATCAAAAATGTTCCCCCCACTTACTGTGTTCTCTGTGGTTCATCTATAATCACAAAAGACATTCGTTTTCATTATTTGTATTTTTTTAATGCTCCAGTAGTTCCAGGACAACAGCTCCTAATGGCTTATCAATAACGTGTGGGCATGGGAAGGGCCTCTTCACCTCATCATCAAGATGACTTCCTTTTCTGAACCTTGGTAGTCTGTGGAATAATGTTTGATTCTGGCTTCAGCTGAACATAAATGGAGATACTTGGGTGGGCCAGCCTTACGGTACCGCAGTGAACCCTGCTCAGGGCCGGATCCCACATGGTGACTGCAGTTGGAACCTCTGGCCTGGTCAGCCCGAAACTCACCAACTATGTGCCTGGGTGCCGAAGACACACGCACTGGGGAACTGGAGGGGTCCCCAAGTGACCAGGTCGTATGAGGGTGATAGAGCACACATGCTGTATCATTAATAAAATGTAGATACATACATCTTACAGATCCGAGAGGGTGTTTGAATGAGTCCACGTAAACAGAGCCCAGACCAGCGTCCTCAGGGCAAAGTCGCTGTGGTCACTGAACCAGAGGCAGGAAGCCGGGCTTCTCTCACTGGTTCTGCTGCTGGGCCCCGGGGCTCCCAGGAGCGCAGTGCACCTTGCTCTTCCCTCGCTGTTCTAACCCCCAGTGCACTTCACGGGACTGACGGGCCGTCTGTGGGTGGACCCTGTAATTGAGTCAGACGCAGTAATGGATCACCTGGGTCGGAAACACTCCTTCAGCCCCAGATCACACCTTGCTGCTGTCCCCACAGCCGTGACAATCTCATCGGGCGCTTTGCTTATACGCTTTATGGCCAGAGCAGGTTGACTTTAGATAACACACTCGTGTGTGGGCCACTGTTGCTAGGCTACAGTTTTGTAAATAAATGTTATTTTAAATGTACATCCTGGTGTGAGAAGAGCCCCGAGAGCGGTGAGCCAAGAACTAAGCTGCCTTTTGAGGGCCCTGAGAGCACTCCAGCTACACCGTGGAGGGGCCGCTCAGCATGCACGCTGACATTACCATGCTTTTCACTGGGACTGGGCAGATCGAGGCCCAGGAGGGAGCAGGAAGCCTGGCTGAGACGGAGCCGCCTGCAGCCCTCGGACGTGGCCAGTCCAGAAGGCCCCGCCACTGCAGCGCTCCACAAGGACAGCTTTCCTTAGCATTTCAGGCTCAGCCTTCTCACTAGAGAAACAGAGAGAAGCAGGAGGAAATCTCGTTGTCACCACCCACAGCAGACCCAAAACAGGCTCATCTTGAAGATCGGACTGAGGCTGAAGGCATCCCTCCTGGACCCACTTCCACGGGGCCAGTGGCGCTCTGGCCCCATGTGGACAGATGACAGAGAGGTGGCTCCCGGCCTGGCTGGGCTCTGAAGGGCACAGACTAGCCCGTCACCCAGAAGTAACCTCCATCTCAGCCTGAGAACTCGCCACCTGGCCAGCGTGTCTGGATCCCAGGGCCGCAGGAGCCCTGCCAGGGTGGAAGTGTCCTTCCTGCTTCTGCATCTAAGGCGCTTGTGGACAGGAGCCTCCAGCCTGCAGGGGTCGAGCTGCTGAGGGATGAGGGACTGGAGAGGACCTGCATCACCTGGCCACACAGAGAGCGAGCGGTGAGTGTGCCACGTTGATCCGGTGGCTGTTGGCGTCTGGTCACTCTGCCGGGGCCGGCCCAGAACGCCAGCTCGCACGTGGCTGATTGAAGCCCGTTCCATGAGCCTATTCCATGTGGTTTTGTCACCAGGAAAAGTTCTTGTCGGTGGCCCAGACTCAGTGGCCTGTCGGTGGCATACTGAACTGTGGCGCTGGAAGCCACGGGGCGGACCATGGGCTCTGATCCCAAGTCGAGCTGGAAACATGCCTGGAGTTCCTGGGCCCTGCATGGCCACCCTCAGGGGGGAAGGGAACGAGGCGTGATGAGACCCTGTGGAGGACGACTTCCTCTGTGTCTTTTTGCTCTCTCTCAGGAATAAAAGCAAAACATGAACTTCAAGAAAAAAAGCCTGATAGACCTCTTCCCTTCATTCCCCACCTCCAAGCCACCGTGTCCCGCCTCCCAGGCTGTGTGCACCTGGGAGATAGAACCGCTTTACGTTTATTAACCATCAGATAAGCTTCTGGGAGGGATTAAAGCGTCGCCCTCACTGCCAGGCCTGGGTGGGTCTTTGTCACATTAACTAACAAAAGGGCCACGCTGCAGATGTGCTCTGTCAGCCGGCCAGGAACCAGGGACAAGGTGCCGTGAGGCCTGACCCCACCACGGTCCTTCCTCCACAGCCGGGGTCATGCCTTCTGTGAGCATGGTCTTCACCCTGTCAGAACGGTCACTCATCTGTCACTCCTCTGGCTTCTCCACCAGACCTCGGGGTGTTGGGCGCAGGCCGAGCAGCACGTGTTTGAGGGGCGTCTCCCCCAC
>NW_006160006.1:4208751-4248734 GCF_000334495.1 Tupaia belangeri chinensis | reverse complement strand
GGAGCCCCGTGCCGGGGGCAAAGGGGGCCCCAGCCACAGTGTGCACAGGTGGCGCCACCGCTCGGGAGGCCGGAAGTCACGCAGGAGACGAGAGTGTGGCTCTCAGGCCAACCTGAACACACCAGGGTGGCCATGCACGGCTGCGGGAGGCTGAGGCAGGAGAGTCGTGAGAGGATGAGGCAGAAATAATGGTCTCTGTTGCTTTCTCTCTCTCTCTCAGTCTCTCTCTTTGTCATAAACAGGGAAAAGGAAAAACGGCTCATCTCATCATTATCTGAAATAGTCACTGAAGACAATGGACAGTGTTAGCATCTCCTTCACTGTCGTAGTGGACCGTGGCGTGGCTGGTTTGGTGTGTGCAGCTCTGGGCACGAAGTGCAGGGCCTGCTCTCAGAGCTGGGGCTCGGACTTCGGAGGTGGGAGCCCCGCCCAAGCCCACAGGGTCCTGTCTTTTACTGCTACACCCTGGCTTGTCCCCAGTCGGTCCTTTCCCTTCTTTCCCATTCAGCTGACCCAGGATCGCTAGTCCTTTTGTCTTCCTGTTTCTCTCTCTTCTTTAGCTCATGAAAATAAATGTAAAATATCCGTTATAAAAAGAGTTGTCTGCTAGGAAATTAAAAAGTTAACTTGGAAGTTGCTGACATCGGGGCTACCTAGACACAAACCATGTCCTTCCCGCAGTGTGCCCGGGGAAACCCTGCAGAACGTGTTGGGCTGTGGGATTAAGACTTCCACAGAAACGGCACTACAGACAGAATGAGTGGCTGTCACTGTGGAGGGAAAGTAGAGAATAAAAAGCTTGCCAAAATGGGACACTAAAAAAGCAGGCCGACACGATAATGACAAACTCGGGAGTCCAAACGTAACCGTCTGCAAGTAACTGGAGTCTGAAGCTTTGGCCACGGCTGAGAGCTTCCAGCAGGCCACGCTGTCTGAATATGCATGTTCTAAGATGAACTGTGCAGTCAGCCCCAGGAGGGGTCTTCAAAGAGTTCATGGAAAACTATGCATGGATGGATTTCCAACTTTCTTGCACCAAAATGAGCTGCTACTTTAAGTCCCTTTTTTTTTTTTTTTTTTTTTTTTTACAGAATTTTTGAAGTCTTCCCATCCCTATGGTTGAGATACTGCTCCAAAATTCACTAGTTTTGTATTCTTGGGTGTTTGAGCTCTTTGAATCATGTCGTCCTCATCAGGAAAGACAAAACTCAACTTTAATTGTTGCTATGAAGATGGAAGAAATGAGTCTGTAAATGTAAAGTTTAGCGCAGTGCCTGAGAACTGATTAACATGAAATAAAGGGTATTTGTCTCTTTTCTAATTTGCCAGAGAGTATGTGTGCTTCCCAGAGAGAGACAGAGAGGGAGAGAGACAGACAGACAGACAGAAACAGGCAAAGTGAGAAAGCGCCTCCCATAGGACATGGTCACACTACAAACCCATTTCCATGTCTTCTCCTGTTGGCTGTTTGGGCATGCACATGCGCATGCCCAGTGTGCTTTTCAGGCAGCTGGGTCTAGGACTTGAACTGCCCAGTCAGCCACATGGGATTCAGCTGTCTTACAGCCACAGGCTCGCCAGCAGTTGCTGTAAGGACAGTCTCCATCTTAAACACACTGAGCCTGCGGACCAGGCATCTTGTTCACTGCACACCTGGCTCACTCAGTCATCGTGTGACCCTGTGAGTAAGGGCTATCGCACGCACATTTTCAGGAAAGAGAGTCGATATGTATATATATCACGAAGTCGTTCACCCAAGGGAACACAGATGGCAAGTGGGAGAACCAGGATTCAATCCCAGGCAGTTGCTCAAAAGCCCACACTTTTAGTTTAGTTTAGTTTTTAGTTTAGTTTTAGTTTAGTTTAGTTTGAGTTTGAATTTTTGCTACATGGCATGTGCATTTGCCAGAGAGAGACAGAGAAAATGACAAATCATCCCCCAGGGAGGATGGCCACACCACAATCCCTCCTGCTCCATTCTACTCTTGGGATTTTGGGCACACATGCATACATGCCAGCTTGATTTTCAAGTTGACGGGCCTGGGACTCAAATAGCTTAGACGGCCATGTGGAATCCAGCTGCCTTAACCTCCACATCACCTGCTGGCCCTGAACCCACACTCCTAACTACTATTGTTTAAATAAATATGCCTGAGGGACTAGCAGTTGGCGTAATGGCTAAGTCACTGGACTCCCATGTAGTCGATCTCGGTTCAAGTCCTGGACCCAGTAGTTTAAACTCATGCTGGGTCTGTGTGCGTGCATGCCCAAGATGCCAAGAGGAAAAGGGAGGAGAAGGGATTGTGGCGTGGCCATTCCCCCGGAGGGGGTGATTTCTTGCTTTTTGTCTCTCTGTCTCTCTCTGTCTTTCTGGTGAGCACACATGCCCTAAAGCAAAAAAAACTCTCAAAAAACAAAACAAACAAACAAACAAACAAAAGCCTGAAAAAAAATTTTAGAAATGGAAGACACCTTCAGAATAGTTCCATTCAAATCCTTGTTTCCAGGAATAATGAGCTTCAGAGGCTGGGCTGGTGACACCGTCACCGCAAGTGGCAGACCAAGAGGTGCAGCTCTTCTCCTATGTCCGAACTTCCATCTCACTCTTCAGAGAAGGTGTGTGTTGTCCAAATATCATCAAGAGAACGAACAGAAGGGTCTTCATTTTTTAAAAGAGTTTTAATATGGTTTAGATAGTGTGTCCAGGCTAACAGCATGATTTTCCCAGGCCTGCGGGAGCTTTGCTTCACCTGCTATGTTAGCCCAAGAGTGGAGAAGAAGGGCGTGCAAAAGAGGGCAAACGAGCAAAAACTAAACTGGTCTGGATGACTCGCCATTGCTCCAAGTACGAGAAGTATGGCCACTAGACTGCTTTAAGTTGAGTTTTTAATTCGTTTATTCCATGAAAGAGAGAGAGAGAGAGACCGCCAACAGGATTCCCCACGCCACAACCCCCCAGCTCCAGCCAGCCAGACCACGGGTGCACATGCATGCAGCGGACACGCATGGGGCCCTGGGATGCAAACCCTGGACTTCTCGTGGGGGTCCAGCTGCATTACTGCTGCACCAGCATCCAGCTGTGGCCACTGGCTCCTTACCCTCTGTTCACCCCTTCTGAGGACTTCCTCTACAAGGGGTCATCGAGAAGCTCATGGAAAATGTGTGTTATAAAAAATAAAACTGCTTGGATTTTATTTTATTTTATTTTATTTTTTTCTATTTTTTGGCACCGAAATAAATTCATACTTTAACTCCACCTTCCTGCATCCGTTTTGTAGTTCCTATAGGAAGAAAAAGAGAGGGTGCGGAAACCTCTAAGCATTTGGATTCCTCTTTGCCTGAGCAATTTTGCGGTCCGTTCCTTCCCCGTTGTACTGGTCTCTGATCAGATGTGATGGCTCCAGCAGGATCTCTTACAAGCCGTCTCAGAGGGTCCGTACCGTGTGACTTCTCACAATTGTCCTGGGCGCTGCAGTGCAGAGTCCATGACCTGCTTTTGTCCCAAAGGCAAGTGCGGCTGGGAAGGTAGCGGCCCACGGCCCGCGCCTGCAGCACGCTTGTGCAGCCGGGGCTCTCTGGACTCGGCTTCACAGACCTCCACCTCTTTTCCGCAGAGGGCGGCGGAATGCTCTATAATTTACCCAGGAAGGTGCCACGGCTTATCTCTGCGTCTGTCTCTAACGGTCGATGGAGATGTAAATTGAAGTGTAATCTTTTTTTAATTTAATTTTAAAATTTTTAAATTATTATCATATCTTCTTTATATTACATTGAATTACATATAACTTCACAGCGTATTACATTTTTTTCCAGAAGGAATACCATTCTTCACAGTGTTTGTCTCTATTACAGTAAAGATGGGGAAATCAGAGCGATGACAGCACTCCTCTGGAAATGGACTGCAGAGTTATGGAGGGGGAGCGGACGGATGCTGTGAACCTGTTCTAGCAGCCGGCCACAGTACCCAGGGGCCCAAAGGCAAATCAGAGGCAAGAGTGAATTGTTCAATGACTAGAAGGACTTCCAACCCGGAGATAAAGGGTAGTAGAAAAGCTTTCGATTGCACGTTTGTACGTGGAATACACCATGAGCCAGAGTTAATGCGAACCCAATCCCCCCGACCTCTGACAGAAGTTACCAGTGGTAGAGGACGGAAGGCATCGGTCTGAATGACATCATTCCGGCAGGCCAGACGAATTCTCATGATGCAGTACGGGAGGGTCACTTGGTGCGGTCTCCCTTTTCCTCCAGAGTTTAGGTCTGGCATCGGCCCCTCCTACCTGGCAGATCCAAACCAAACCAAGCAAAGCCTGTGGGTGGCAGAGCCCCTGGCTGTCTGGACGACTCCCCTCTGGATACATGGAAGAGAAATCAACTGCTCTGTTTTAAAAGCCCACTGTTGTGGTTTGGGGGGGGGGGGGAGGGGGGGGAACCGGTTTGGGCGGGGGGGTAGCTTGTTTATTTTTGTCTCTGTTACAGCAACTTGGCTTTTTCCCAAACTAGTGCAGTGTACATCATGAACTCACTTGAAATGTCTGTGTTTATTTGAGTTTTGTAAAGATGACTTCTGTAACCACAAGACTATTTTAGCAATTTCAGACTCAACGAAGCGGAGTCTATGTCAGCTCCGAGCCCAAAGGGAAGCGCAGATGGCCTGGAGAGGGGCAGGGTTGGCACCCCCGGTGCTGCCGCTGCCACCCCTTGCACTTTTGCGGGGGAAAAGCATTCTAGTTAGTTTCCAGAAATCCTTCTATAGATGCAATGAATCCCTGGGTGTGTCGAAAAGGGTTAGAAGGACATGGTCTCCTCCCTGCTCACTCCCTGTCCCACCAGCTAGTGAGGCCCCCGAGCATGGCGAGCATGTCGTGTGGACCACCTAGGCGAGGACCCCATGTTCCCAGTTAACCTCTGCCGCCTCTACTCAGCCCTGACTCTCCAGGGGCAGTGTAGACTTCGGCAGCATGTGACAAACTTAAGTTTAATTTTTGGAAGTGTTTAAGTGTTTCTTTCTCAATTCTTCTCAATTCATTTAGAATTCTGAGACCAAGACGATGCCGTGACATCACAGTTAGGCTGGATTACTTGGGTAAGGGGATGGTCCTGTTAACTGGAGTTGGATAAAATAAAACAGATTCTTTTCATTTTAAAAGTTAATGTTGAAAAATATTAAGAAATGCATTAGTAAGCTAGGATTGCCATCGGAATCTGATTCCGGTGTCCCTTGTTCTAAACCTTCTTGGAGCAGCAGAAGATCCATCCGTACTCTGGGTCCACAGCGCACCAAGGTGCTGTCATAGACGGGAGAGTGCTGAGCTGTGTTGTGGTTGTGTTAAATCTTTGGTCCTTTGGGTCCAGATCACTAAAACTAGAGATGCATCCCTAGGCGCAAAATAAAGCCACAACCACAATACAAGTAGGTAGGAAAGAGAACTTAATAGGAAAGGAAAATTTTAGAAAAGAAGTACATCCAAAAGGTTTTTGGGGGGCAGGTTGCTAGATAGCAACTGCTTGGAACTAGTTAGGTGTTATTTTTACTACCAGAGGTGGTAAGGAAGGTCTAACAGCCAGGGGGCTGTCACACTGTGTTCTTTGTTTGAATTCCAGGCTTTCTCCTGGGCTAGCACAGCTCTCTCAGGCGAAGAATGTGAGGGATGTGATGCCCTAACTGCATGCCCAGTGGGAGCCATGCCGATGGGGACACTTCCCACTAGGGTGAACTGCCTGACTAGTTTATTGCCCAGTGGGAATCAGGATGTTGACTAAAATGTCTGACTGGGTGTTTTTGTATTTATGAGGAATGATAAGAGGGAAATTTACGATCATCCCTATGTGTCTCCTCAGGTATCAAGGAAGAAAAACGGGATTTGCCTCGCCTTCCTGGCGCCAGGAGCTGGGTGGGAAGAAGGCTTTTTTTTTTTTTTTTTTTTTTTTTTTTTTTTTCTGGAGAGGTTTTTGCTATAGGGTGCATGTGCTCGCCAGAAGGAGACAGAGAGATAGAAAGTGAGAAGTCACCCCCAGGGGGATGGCCTTCTCCTCCATTCATTCTCCTCTCGGAATCTTAGGCATGCACGCACACATGCCCGGCATGAGTTTAAGCCACTGGGTCCAGGACTCGAACTGCAGTTGGCTACATGGGAGTCCAGCAACACAGCCATTACACTAACTGCTGGTCCCGGAAGAAGGCATTTTCATGGAGGGTCTGGTTGTAACTGTTGATAAGTCGCGATGATGTAACAGGTGTTCTGCTCGTCACTAGCTACCTGCCTACCACAGTGCTGTGCTGTCAGTGGTTTATCCAAGAGGGAGGCCGTTGGGAAGCACAAGCACTGGGGTCAGGGTGCTGTGGTCACACAACTGGCCCACATGGGAAAAGTTCTCTGGTAGAACCCTGGGCCTCCCCGAGCACATGGGGTGTGCATGCTGTTATCAGGGCCGGCGGAGACGGGGTGGATCGAGGCTCAAAGTCCCTGTTTGGAATGCTCCTCTCTCTCTCTTTTTCTCTCTGTGAGTCTCTCTGTTTCTCTCTTTCTCCTATGGAAGAAATCAATAAATAAGCTTTTTTGAAAAGAGAAGCATAGGCCAAGGTCTGAAGAGAGGAGTATTTCCACATCTTGCTGTCAGACTTCCCTTTGGTCGATCCCTGACTCACAGCTCTCAGTCACACAGGAGAACGCGAGGGCAGACCTGGCAAACACAGGCATTCGTGGTGTCAAAGCGAGGTTTGACCAGCAGCACAGGTCTCGGCTCCGTCGGGCAGGCACCTGCATTCCTACCTGGACATCAGTGGACATTGGTGCTTGTAAGGGGGGCCTTCAGGTCTGAAAGGATTATGAGGACTCCTCCATTGGCAATTCAGAGAAAGCAATTCCAAAGTGTTAAATACATGTGAGGAGATGTAAACAGAGGTTCTGGTTGGCCATTCAAAGCTATCTTAATGAACTTTTTGTCGGACTGTGTTCAGATGCCTGTTTTATGCTAGTGTCCTGCGCACGTGTCTGTATGCTTGGTAATCCGGGCTGCAGGAGAGAGAGTTGGGCCGTGTACTGTCAGCAGTGATACTGGCCTGCTCCAAGTGAGGACCCCTGTGCCCCAGGAGCATCAGCAGGGCCGAAAGCTGGAGCGGCTGAGCAGAGCCTGGCGGGCACCATGGGCAGCGGGAGTGCCAGTTTATCCCACACCCTGGGACCCTGAGGGTGGCCTCCCAGAGCCATCTGGGAGGGATTTGCAATGAGTGCGGAGTTTCTGCAGAACAGCCCAGAGAAGAGAGGAAATGAGTTTATAGTAACGACTGAGATTCTATTTTTACTTCCAGGTTGATGTGATCTGGGTTGCAGATATAAATATGCATGAAATATGCGTGTATGATAGAAGTAAAAGTACATTGCAAATTATTGAGTCTCTGATTGAGAATTGTAAATGAAAGAGGCGATTGAGAATCTTGAGATACAGTGATCGGAGATCTTCGAACGTTGCTCGTGCTAGCATGAACGTCTGAGAAGAACGTGGAGCTAGCATGAACGTCTGAGAAGAACGCGGAGCGGGATGAGCAGCGTGCGGGAGCAGCTCGGCCCTCTGCGGGGCTGACCACACGGGAGGCTCTAGATTCGTGTCTGGAGACCTCCTGAACATGCCTGGCATGAACACGCTCGTGATCTGGGCTGCTGGGGCTAGGGGCGGATTGTCATGGGGTTGCTTCCCTCCCCCTCCACCCCCGCCCAAAACGATTAGTCGCTAAACTTCAGAAACATGGAGGGATTGAATTTAATGTGCAGAATTCCCTCACGTCCTGAAAATAATTTTTTCTGATGTTCAATTCCCTACCATTTTGCTTTTGTTCTTATGGTTCAGAGAAGCCAACAATATTTCTTTTCATTGTTAATCACAGTTTTAAGAAATACATTAATATTTTAGTTCAATTCTTCAACAAACAAAGCTTATGATGTGTCAGGAGCAGTTCGAGATGTTGAGATACAGTAAAGGTTAAAACATTCTCTCTTTCAAAACCTCATAGTGAGAAGATATACTAAAAAAAAAAAAAACAAAAAAAAATCCGAGACAGACAGGGTGATTGGGTTTATCGTGTGTGAGCATACAAAGAGTACTAATTTAGAGGAGAGATGTGGAGTGTCAACGAGAAGACGTTTCTGAAAGGAGGCAGTGACGGGTCTGTCCCTGAGGAGCAGTGAAGTGACCCAGGGGCCGGAGCCGCACGATCATGAACGAGTTGGCAGGCTGTGAGGACATTTGGCCTGCGAGAGGCTGAGTGTCCGTACTGTCGGTGCGGTTGAAGTGAACGGTTGGTGTGGACATTCGGGAGGTGAGCCTAGAAGAGCTGCAGGAGCTTCAACCTAATCCTGGGAGTATGGAGAGCTGCTAAAGGAAAGGTCCGAGTGAGCGTGTCGGGATCTGCACGTCAGGACACATCTGGCACCGACGGCAGGGAGGCCGTAAATGATAACGGTGAGGCTGTTGGAAAAGTCTGGTCCAGAGGTGGCCAGGGGCCAGGACGATGGCGCGGCCGTAGAACACGACACTCTGCACGGCCCACCTGAGGAGGCTGCCGGTGCACGTGTGCTCACCCCAAGGACACCTTCCGTCCAGGCTGGCGGAGCTGGGTATGGACCGTGGTGTCAGAACAAGCCTTGGGTTTGTGTACACGGTGGAGGGGGTGGTGCAGGCAGAGGAGGTGGGTCTGCAGTGCTGGTGAGAGAGCCTTGTGGAAGTGTCAAGGAGACATTTAGAGCTGGGAATTTATTTAGATATGTAAAGACTTTCTTTCTTTCTTTCTTTCTTTTTTTTTTTTTTTCCATAGGACACGTGTGCTCACCAGAGAGAGAGAGGGACAGAGATAATGCCTGGGAAAGTGAGAAATCACCCCCCAGGGGCGATGGCCATGCATAATCCCTTTTCCTCCATTCTTCTTTCAGGATTTTGGGCACGCACGCACACACACCCAGAGTGAGTTTCAAGCTGCCAAGTTCAGGACTTGAACCATGGTTGGCCATACAGAAGTCCAGTGCCTTAGTCACGATGCCACCTGCTGGTCCCTAAAGGTAGGAATGTAAAGAGAGGAAGACGAGCGATGAAACCGATGCTGCTGTGCTTTATGTAGACCATCTTATGCACTGTAGTCATCCCTTGTAGAAGTGTAAAATGTGCCCACTCCTTGTTCTGTTGGGTATGAAGCCCCATGCCACGATCCTATGTTGTAAGAATGACCCAAATCAATGACAGCATTACACGTCAGTTTGGCAAGTCGGAAATACAGCAGAAAAGCAATGGCTGAGAACGAATCCTCCAACAGCCACATTTAAACCTACTATTTCCTAAAAAGAGATGTTTGGGCCAGCAGGTGGCATGGTGGTTAAGGTGTTGGAATTCCCACATGGCTGACCATGATTCGAGTCCTGGACCTGGTGGCTTGCTTTCCCTCTCTCTCTCTCTCTCTCTCTCTCTCTCTCTCTATCTCTCTCTGTCTTCGGCAAAATTCAAATGAAAAATAATAATAATAAATAAATAAATAAATCTTTAAAAAAAAAAAAAAAGAGATGTTTTGATTACTCTCTGCATGCCTCACATTGCCAGAGGCGATGCAGGACTGGGTCAGGGTACGTGCTCAGGACAACGGTGTGTCCCCGATTCTGCTTCTCCCTGGCTGTGTGATCCTTGAGTAATTCACCATACACTCTCTGTGCCTCCACAATCTCAGAGGTGAGAGGTGGGTGCTAACTTGGGGATGACCAGCTGCTCAGAAGGCTCGGAATATTCGTAAGAATTAAATGTGATGTCCTCGGTTAACCATTTAAAAGAGAGCTATAAATGAATGGTAGGTTTTGTTATTCTTCTGACCTGAGCTCCCCAGAATGGCTCCAAAAATGGTCTCTATTCTTTTTTGTATCTCTGGCAAGCAAACTCGATGTTGGTATCCAGCCAAAGTAGAAACTGTGTCATTTTGAGACGAGTTTGACGTAAGGTCAATATGTACGTTTTTCTTTTAGGGGAATAAAAAGTGTTTGTAGCACTACGGGGGAAAGCACACTCATTATTTTTTCACGTATACTCAGCTGGGGAAGTTTCACATCACCTGCGACACACGCCGGCGAGGTGCTGAGTTCCCCTTGCGGGCTGATGCATCCTGGGCTCAATAATCCCTTTTCCTCCATTCTTCTTTCAGGATTTTGGGCACGCACGCACACACACCCAGAGTGAGTTTCAAGCTGCCAAGTTCAGGACTTGAACCATGGTTGGCCATACAGAAGTCCAGTGCCTTAGTCACGATGCCACCTGCTGGTCCCTAAAGGTAGGAATGTAAAGAGAGGAAGACGAGCGATGAAACCGATGCTGCTGTGCTTTATGTAGACCATCTTATGCACTGTAGTCATCCCTTGTAGAAGTGTAAAATGTGCCCACTCCTTGTTCTGTTGGGTATGAAGCCCCATGCCACGATCCTATGTTGTAAGAATGACCCAAATCAATGACAGCATTACACGTCAGTTTGGCAAGTCGGAAATACAGCAGAAAAGCAATGGCTGAGAACGAATCCTCCAACAGCCACATTTAAACCTACTATTTCCTAAAAAGAGATGTTTGGGCCAGCAGGTGGCATGGTGGTTAAGGTGTTGGAATTCCCACATGGCTGACCATGATTCGAGTCCTGGACCTGGTGGCTTGCTTTCCCTCTCTCTCTCTCCCTCTCTCTCTATCTATCTATCTCTCTCTCTCTGTCTTCGGCAAAATTCAAATGAAAAATAATAATAATAAATAAATAAATAAATCTTTAAAAAAAAAAAAAAAGAGATGTTTTGATTACTCTCTGCATGCCTCACATTGCCAGAGGCGATGCAGGACTGGGTCAGGGTACGTGCTCAGGACAACGGTGTGTCCCCGATTCTGCTTCTCCCTGGCTGTGTGATCCTTGAGTAATTCACCATACACTCTCTGTGCCTCCACAATCTCAGAGGTGAGAGGTGGGTGCTAACTTGGGGATGACCAGCTGCTCAGAAGGCTCGGAATATTCGTAAGAATTAAATGTGATGTCCTCGGTTAACCATTTAAAAGAGAGCTATAAATGAATGGTAGGTTTTGTTATTCTTCTGACCTGAGCTCCCCAGAATGGCTCCAAAAATGGTCTCTATTCTTTTTTGTATCTCTGGCAAGCAAACTCGATGTTGGTATCCAGCCAAAGTAGAAACTGTGTCATTTTGAGACGAGTTTGACGTAAGGTCAATATGTACGTTTTTCTTTTAGGGGAATAAAAAGTGTTTGTAGCACTACGGGGGAAAGCACACTCATTATTTTTTCACGTATACTCAGCTGGGGAAGTTTCACATCACCTGCGACACACGCCGGCGAGGTGCTGAGTTCCCCTTGCGGGCTGATGCATCCTGGGCTCACACAGCCTTAGGTGTGAAGGACATACACGCCGGAAACCAAACGGCCCTGACTCACATGGAATTAACCAGTGGAACTTGCAAGAAATCGAGGGAGATCTTTGTTCCTTGGGCTTTCTCGGTGTGTTTCTAAGCAGAGCAGATTAGCTTGGAGGGTCAGCTCGCCTGTGCTGGAGAGGATTGGGGGAACCAGCAGAGCCAGAGAAGAGGAAGTTCGGAAAACAAAAGGATGAAAAACAAAAGTTGCCAAGCCAGAAGCTTCAAGTTAAGAGCAGAGAGGGGCTGGGCTACAGTGCAGTGGTGAAGATAGCACTCTGGAGCTGACCATGGCGGGCTGTAGGTTGATCCCCGGAGACCTCCCTGACGCCACGGGCACACCACGCCCTGACCTGGGCTGAGGCGGGCTGGACCATGGCATCAGGACCCGACTGGGGGTGTTGTCTGTCTGTCTCTCTCTTACTCATTCAGGGAAGAAATAAATAAACTTTAAAGAGCAAAAACAGAATACAGAGAAATAGTGCCCTGCCCTCCTGTACACCTCCCCCAAAACCCTATTTGTACCTCTCCTATGAGAGGAGAGAAATAAGAACCGCGAGAGGAGCAGTATCACTCCTCATATGTGATTTTCACTTCAGCTTCTGGACAAAAAAAAGTGCCCTAGCTCTCTCTTAACTTTCAAGGTATTTATATGCCTTCCTCTAAAGATCCGGCAACTCTGTCTTAAAGCTTTATTTATGTGTTAGATTCTTGTTTCTTTGGGGGAAAAAATCACTGTGTTGAATATGATGTGGATTAAAATGCACCAAGGCATCCCCTACACCAAGAGAATACGCATTCGGTAGCTTTATTGCTGATTAAAGCTTTGCTCTAAGAAAAATACCAAAGATAAAAGCGATGAGGTGCATGGGAGGGTATGGAAGGGCGCACTCTGAGGGACACAATCTATTTAAGATAAGTTCCTGGATAAGCAGAGCAGTTAGCTGCAGCTTGAGGGGGAGAACAGCATAAAAACAACCCGCCTTGCCGCTCATTTTCTCTCAGGAAACCGCCCACACGGCTCGATTTGGAAATATATCCTTAGGGCATTTTCACCAGCAATAACTTATCGTTCTCCATATTCACATTTTAAAGAATCCTTTTCTCTGTGTGAGAGACAGATTTGTTCTTCAGAGGCCCACGCCGGGCCTGGTGGGCACAGTACGGCCTGTCTGTTAGCTGCGACCTTGCAGGAAACATGCGAGGGGTCGTGTGTCGGCTAAAGGGACGGCCGTGACTGCCAGGTCGCCAGGTCCTCGGCTTGACCGCCTGTCCTAGCCTAGCTCAGAGTCCGAGCTCCTGGGAAGACACGAGACCCTGCCTCCATCTCTGGCCTGTCCACTCTGGCCACCTCTGGGTGGAGGAAGGTGGGAAGGAGGTGGCCGCAGCCTGGCCTCTCTCAGGAAGCGGTGGCCGCACGCTGAGGCCCCTCCATGGCGGTTGTCACAAGGCCTGGCCAGGACTTACTCATCCACAGGGTAGGAAGGAGTCAGGGGAAGAAACGGTGTGGAGAGATACACGTGGGATGGGACGTGAAAGAGAGAGCGCTGCTCTCCAGCCTTGAGCACGCGATATCATGGGATGACAAAACAGAGAACCCACAGGTGTCTTCCCAGCTCGGGTAGGGAGCTTATTTCTATCCCAGGTCAAGGGAAGGCAAGCCTTGACGGCCCAGTCCTCCCGCAAGGCTGCTGAGGCTGCCGGAGAACATCGAGGGTTCTGGGTGACGCTCTCCTGAGCACAAGGCGTGTCCACACGGCCAAGACCAGGGACCAGGGCTGGCGCTGTCTGTGTCCTGCCTTTCTCAAATGAGCAGTGCCCAGTACCACATGCTGCCACCATCGCACACGTCCCCACACGCTCCGGTCTTCACGGCAGCTGTCTGGTAACGGCAATGCAAACCATTTTCAATAGGGGTTGTCACTAGATGCTTAGTGGCAAAATTGTCTTCAGTGCAGTAATAACAACTATAAAATAGAAAGGAATAGCTTATGCCTAACCGTTACTTTTAAATACACATTCTCAGCATGTAAAAATATGTAATATGGATAAGCTTATTCTAAAATTTACATAGAAAACTACGATCCTAGAACAGCTAACCCAGTCTTATAAGGGAACATTACGAGAGGAGAAACTCTGCTTTATTTTGAGCCTTGCTGTAGCTACCACAATCAAGAAGATAGTGTGGTCTGGTTAAAAGACAGGCATCTGAATGAACGGGACAGGATAAGGGCCCACAGAGAAACCCACACTAACATCTCCGACTTCAATAAGCAATGTATTGGAGCAAGGATCATCTGTCAAAAAGAGAAAAATGGAGCTGGAGGGTACCTCCATAGCAAAGAAGAACCGAAAGTGAACATTGACCAAAACCCCACACTTTATAAACCGTAGGTAAAATATAAAAGCACAAATTAGGGGGCCAACAGGTGGCATAGTGCTGGGGCACTGGACTCCCACATGGCCAACTGTGATTTGAGTACAGGACCCAGCAGCTTTAAACTCATGCTGGTCACATGTGCGTGTGTGCCCAAAATCCCAAGACGAGTGGAGGAGAAGGGATTACGCTGTAGCCATCTCCCCTGGGGGGTGATTTCTCATTTGTTCTCCGTCTGTCTCTCTCTGTGTCTCTAGTGAGTACATGCACCGTATATCAAAAATCTCCCTCTAAAACATTTTTTTTAATAAAAAATTATGGGACCAGCAGATGGCATAATGGTTACATCGCTGGACTCCCACATAATCGACCATGGTTTGAGTCCTGGACCTGGCAGCTTAAGACTCACACCGGGCACATGTGTGTGTGTGTCCAAGATCCTGAGAGGAGAATGGAGGAGAAGGGATTGTGGCATGGCCATGAACGAATAGAGAGGCATGACATTAGTGGGACCCAGAAATGGCTTATTACCTGTTGATGATAACATGTATATTCTCAACTGGACTGGTCTGAGAAGTATTTCATGTTGGGTAAATTATCTTCACAGGCAAAATGATATATAGTGATTGAATGTTTAAGAAAATAATGAGAGTAATAATAATAATAATCTGGAAAAAATGATGAAAAGCTATTTGATGATGATGATGTGGATAGTAATATGTTCATCTTGACTGATATGCATGGTATGCCTTCTGGAAAAAGAAATGTAATACACCGTAAAGATATAAGTGATTCAATGTAATATAAACAAGATTATGATAATAATAAATTAAAACAAATAAATAAAATAGGTAGATTTTTTTAAAAGCAACAAACAAAAATGAACAAAATTTTAGTCACAATATTAAGCACTAATAATACTACTACAAACGTTGACTATGTTTAAATTAACCACTATATTTAGAGGCTTTTCTTTTGTCACTTGAGCTTAATATACTTAAAAAAAATAGTAACAAGAAAAGTAAAACCTGAACTGGTATGAAGGCTTAGTTACCTAAACGATATGAGTAATGGTCTAAATTAATGGAAAAATACGGCTGGCCTTTCATGAATTTCTTGCAATGCTGATAACAGAGACGCATTTACCTTGGTTTTCTGGTCATGCTTAACGGAGGCTAAGAATTAAGCAGGCAGCAAATGCCGACTCTACATGAATACTAATCATTGGTTATGACATTAATAGGTCATGAAATAGGAGTGTACATTCATTTGGCTTAGTTCATTTCTTTAAGAGTTAGTTTTTAAAAAGTTTTTTTTTTTAAATAATTACAGCTTCGTAGGAAGTTGCCTTTGAACAATCTCCCCACAATGTTTACATTTTACGTAGTTATTGCACCGTATTAAAATCAGCCATTTGACCTGGGGATGGTGTGTGTGTGGTTCAGTGTCCTGAGACTTGTCTTACACCTCAGAAAAAACATGTCTCCAATTCTCCATAATTAAGGTGCTTTCCCACCTTCAGCTTTTGGCTGAAATTTTCACTTCAGTCTAAAATTTTAACAAGATAAATCCTGTTCTTGAATAATGAGCTTACTTTATGCTCTTGTTGCCATATTTAGCACTGCTTAAGATATTTTCAGCATTAGCTCAATTTTATCCTCATATATCTTCATTTGTCCAACAGCCAGAAATGTATCCTATTTTTATAGGTAAAGTTGCTGCAAAGAAGAGAAGTATTTAAGAAGTATATTAAAACTTTAAAAAAAAAAATCAGTACTTAAGATTGCTCTTGGGACCAGCAGATGGCATAATAGTTATGTCACTGGACTCCTATGTAGTCAACCATAGTTTGAATTCCAGACTTGGAGTTCATACTCCCGTACTTGTGCCAGGTATGTGCATGTGTGTGCCCAAAATCCCAAGAAGAGAATAAAGGAGAAGGGACTGTGGCATGACCAACCTCCCTGGGCGTGATTTCTCGCTTTCTGTCTCTCTGTGTCCCTCTGGTGAATGCACATGCCCTATAGCAAAAATCTCTTAAAAGAAAAGAAAAGAAAAAGACTGCGCCTATTGAAGTGAGGACAGGTGTTTCATATGCTATGTCTGGAACTCTCTCTTCTCCTAGCTCCCCTTTGCCCTTGTCAGCTTTAGCATCATTAGCACTTCTCTGGATGCCCTGATCTCATGACAAGTCTATCAAGCTTATTTTGCTATTGCCCTGGGTCTCAGGCTCCATGGCAAAGGCCCCGCGTGAGTTCCCTGCAGCTCACACAGGGCAGTTGCCCTGAGCTCCCTCCGCGGTGGGGGTGGGGGAGGCCTGTGTGCAGGAAGTGCTCACGCTGGCACCCTAATCCGACACTGCACTTGAACGAGAGATGAACACCTCCCAGGTCTGGTCGTGCACGCGCACCTTCCTCCGGTCCCTCAGCCAGTGGGCGCCCCAGCACTGGCAGGCTTGACCGATGTGTCTCACGCTGACCGGGCCCGGGAAGCATGCGGGACCTGGCTTCTCTTGACCAGCATGTTACTGGTACACCATGGAGCCAGCCCCCATCTCCCCACTTCTGGCAATGCAAGTTATAAAGATGTTCAAGGTATTTTCTACTTTTAATTCAATATTACTGTGCTTCTCCAGTTCAACTGGGACATGCAAATGGAACCCCGTGGCCAGCAGTCCCTCATGTGTAATGTTTTCACCAAGAATAGTTCCATTGTTGTGAAAGGATACAACTGATACACTCGAGCCACCCATGCTGGCCTGGGGAAGGACAAGATGATCTTTTCTGGAGTGACCGTCTGGCATGGCATGTGCCTGACCCATTCGGGCTCCAGGATAGACAGCTTTTACCAGGCTCTGAGCTGTGCCAGGACACCAGCCACAAGTGGAAATCGCACAGCTCAGTTGCCGAAAGTCCAAGGTAATGGATGAAGTATACAACAGAACATGAGACCAGGGTCACACCTTCATTTAAGCCTCACCCACCTCCTACTCGTCCGTGTTTACACACAGATGCGCAGGTGGGACTGAAGGAGGCCTGGGCAGGTGAACTTTGGGCAGGATTCTACGTTGCCTGCTCTGCCGCATTTTAAACTGTCTTCTGGACAGAGGTGCTCCCAGACCCAGAGATGTGATTTTCAGCCAGGTATAAGGGAGAGTTCTGAGAGAATCCTGCCCTTTAAGAGTGAAGTCCAGAGAAGGCAGGGTGACCTCAGCCGATGGGCACACACAAGCAGTGAGCAGGCACCTTCATCTAGGAAAGACGTCTGGTATCGGCCTTGGTCCCGCCCACACCCCAGCCAGGGCAGCCCGTTCTCGGCTTCCAGAGGAGGCTCACTGACCCTCTCCCACGAATAAACCGTCCACTTCCCTGCCTTCTGGTTCCATCGTCGGTAGATCGTCCTTAGTTTTCTTTCTTCTCTCATTTCCTCTTTGCTTTCCTTTCTTTGTATGAGCATGTGCGTGCCACGGTTTGGATGGGAAGTAAAAGGGAGACTGGAAGGAAAAACGATAGCAGCTCTTCCTGAACCTTGGCCTGATGATTTGACAGTACCACAGTGTTATTCTCAGGAATTATTCAACACCAAAATCCACAAGTTGCCATGGAGAAGCAATTCTTGGTGGATAAGCATTTCCTTTGGACTTACTTTAAATTTTGTCACGTGTCTTACTCTGTTACTGCGATGCTAATGGAAATACCCAAGACGGGGTGATCTATCATGAATAGAAGGTTTATTTGCCTCATGATTCTGGTGACTGGAAAGTTCAAAGACACGTGGCTAGCATCTGGTGTGCAGCACAGCATAGCCAAGAGGAAAAGGTCAGCAGAGGAGAGAGGAAGAGGGAACAGAGCCCTCTGTCTCTCCCACTCCCCAGCAGATTAGATGCTGCCCACCCACACTGAAGGCGGGTCTTCCTCTCCCAATCCACTGACTCCCAAGCCAATCCGGTCTGGCGCAGTGCCCACCCACACTGAAGCCCTCACCTCCTCAACATCTCACCACCTCACATTACAAAACCATTACATTAGCGAGCAAATTCAACACATGAGCCCCCAGGGACAAACTAGTATCCAAACCGTAGCATCGCTTTAGAGAACCAATTTTATATTTTCAAAATTTTCACATTATTGTGACCAAGTTTTGAAAAATAATGCAGAAACAAGTGCTTTCTTCGTTATATCCATTTCAAGTGGACAGTCTGGTGCTTCCCTATGCTCTGGCTTGAAGTGTGAAATTGTTCCCACAGCTCCGGTAATGCTTCTCGAATTTCTTATTAAAAACAAAGTTCAGAAGTAGATTGTATGAAAAAAAATAACTTTAATGAAAAAAACCTCTGAGCTTCAGACCTACAATGTGTTTGCAATATTTACAATATCCAATATGGTTCATAGGACTCGTTTTCTTCGATCTTCAAAACTGGAGTGTTCAGCACCATTCTCAGTCTCCTTAAATCACAGGGTTTATATTCGAGGACAAGCAGAACTATTTGAAAACACTGTGACTGTATTTCAGAAGAGTGGCTTGTGTTGTCTGTAACCCCACTGTCATTATATCTTATTATCTAATGTGCAACCAGGAAGTTCCTGTCACTATTCCACTACTGAAGTACATCCCAGAAAGAACAAATAGCATTAATTTCTCCACATGCAGTTTTGACAGAGGGTTACATTGGGGAGGAGGGTCTAATCTTAAAGAATCATCCATCTAGGAAATAAAAAATATTTCAAGAGGAATATTTATACTTAATAGCCTATGCATCACAGACTATAAGTGATATACAAAGACAGCCTATGGGACCAACAGATGGCATAATGGTTATGTTGCTGCATTCCCACGTAGTTGACCATGTTCGAGTCCTGGACATGGCAGCTTAAGTGCATGCCCAAAATCCCAAGAGGAGAACGGAAGAGAAGGGATTGCATGACTATCCCCCCCCGGGGGGGGTGATTTCTCACTTTCTGTCTCTCTCTGGCGAGCACACGCTCCCTCTATCAAAAATCTCTGTGGGAAGTGGGGGGAGACAACCAACTGGTTTAATATGACTTTTTCTAATCAAAGTTACTAATTTTAAGACATGAAAAGGGGTAGTGTAGAGTTTGAGAAGGCAAGATCTTGAGTCAGAAGGTCTTGATTTGGGATTTTGGCTTCACCATTACTATTCACATTTAAATCTAAGCCCATAAATTAAAGATAAGCTATTGAGAGTTTTTAACTCCATTACATTTTTGTAGGAAATAAATGAGACAAGACACACAAAGTATCCCTTATGCTACCAGGGTAGAAGTCCCACCAGGATAGGAGTCCCACCAGGGTAGGAGTCCTACCAGGGTAGGAGTCCCACCAGGGTAGGAGCCCCACCAGGTAGGAGTCCCACCAGGGTAGGAGCCCCACCAGGGTAGGAGTCCCACATGAAGCACTATTACATTATTGCTTAGCTCTGGACTCCGTCAGGGAGGTCACGGCACGTTTCTCTGTGCAAAAATGCGGCGTGACTTTTCCAACACCCTAATCAAGCTTTATTAAAGCAAGGTCTTTAAAAAGTCCATGGAAAGTGTCTACTATGAAAACACTACGCATGGACTTGATTTTTAATAATGCCCTATAGGGAACCAGCAGTTAGCGTAATGGCTGTGTCGCTGGACTCCCACGTAGTCGACCGCGGTTCGCGTCTCCGACCTGGTGGCTTGGATTTCACGCCGGGCGCGTGTGCGTGCGTGCCCGGGATCCCGAGAGGAGAATGGAGGAGAAGGGATTGCGGCGTGACCATCCCCCCGGGGGGTGATTTCTCGCTTTCTGTCTCTATGTCTCTGTCTGCCTGGCGAGCGCACGCGCCCTATAGCGTAAAAAAAAAAAAACTCTCCAAAAAAAGAAAAAAAGAATAATGCCCTATAGAACACATGCACTCATGGAGTGAGACTGAAAGAGAGAAAGAGACAGGGAAAGTGAGAGAATGCCCCGGGCGCACGGTCACACCACAACCCCTTTCTCCTCCATCCCTCCCTCCTCTCGGACTTGGACCCACTGTGGTTTTCAAGCTACCACGTCTGGGAATCAAACCGCGCAGCTGGCCATGTGGGGTCCAGCCACTTTACCCACCATGCCACCTGCCACTTAGTTTTTTTGCCACAACATACACTCATACTTTAATGCCATTTTTTCCCATGAACTCTGAAGTCATCTCAAAGATTGCTATATTCCAGACCATGTGCAAGGCACTGAGGATCTGGGAGTCTGAAATTCTTGGCCTTATTGAGTCTCGACATCCAGTAGGGAGGAAAGAAATATCCACGAATAACAGCGTAATGTGAAAAAACGCAGTTGGTGGGACCACAGGCACAGAGCCCAGAGGGGCTGAGACACGACCAGCCCGGCGAAGCTCTTAGAGGGCTACTCAGTTGGTGCAAGCCCTTGCACTGGTGCAGGCGTTCAGAAACGTTTCCCCTTTCTTACCTATTTCTTACCTATACCAGGCCTGTGGGTAAGATTTCCGGAATAAGATCTGTGCTTCTAAAATCTGCCGTAATTCCTGCAGGCTGTGGAGGGCGCTGGTTAGTCACTGTTTTTCTGACCGCCATCAGAGGAGGGCATCCAGGCCTTTCCTGGAGTGCCTTCTCGGGCTCGGGGTTCTTCTCCAGCAGAGTGCCTTCTCGGGCTCGGGGTTCTTCTCCAGCAGAGAGCGTGCCCTGGTCTCCGGACTCAGACTCCCAGGGCTAAGTTCTGACTCCTGCTGGTACCAGATTTCTGTGTGCAAAACACTCAGCTTCCTGTCTCCATTTCTTCCCTTGTAAAACAGGGAGCAGAATCATGCTTTTATGTTTTAATTTTCTGATGGTTAAAGGGAAGAGTGCACGTAAGGCACTTGCAGGTGCTGCGTGGTAAGTGGTGTTGGCGGCTGCTGTGTGCGACCGGGGACCTGACCGCCCTCATCTCAGGAAAGTCACTGTCTTTGGTTTGGTTTGGTAGGACCAGGACCTGCTCATCAGAACAAATGGGGTACACCTCTCCGTGAAAAGGAAAAGCCTAGGGGTGCTGGGAAGGGCATCTCTACTTGCTGTTGAGGTCTCCTCTATTTCCCTGGGTGGCCGAGAGGGAAGGATCACTAAGTGGCAAGCAGGACAAGGGCTTGGTTTCCATTCCCGCCATTGCGATGGCGCCGTTCCATGTGTGGTTCTTCCGTTCTCATCCAACGTGCAAACGCGGCTTGCCCTGACCTGGAGGTGCCGGGTTTAGGAGCAGCACTGTCGCCATGCTGCCCGCGTTTAACGTTCTAAATGGTGCCAAGAGTCCACTGATTGGTCCTTTCATCACACGCTTCCTGTACAAAGACCGATGCGGGAATCAGCCAGGGAGAAATAGCAGCCCTCTCCTAAATACCGAATACAATAGAGACAGAAAGGAGCGGGGTCTTGGCAAAGAAGCCACGTCACCCACGGGAATATCAATAGACTGGGAACACAGGAAGTGGTGGGAGTGCAGTTCACACTAGAACAAACATGCTGATTGATTGAATCGCACTCAGGCCCGGCCACCAGCAGCAGGGCAGTGGTCCTTCTCCGATTTCTGGAGGTGGTCCTATAGAGTTCTCTTAGTACAGAAAAGCCGGGCAGGCGTCACCAGCACCTCCCCACGACGTGATGAAACAACGAAAAATCGGTTAGATGGGAACACGTTTTCAGCAGTACACCAAACTTACACGATGTACTCTTTTTAATCCTAGCCCCAAATTCTTACTATTCTCCAATTTGATGTAGGAAACGTCACAGGAGCTTTGCTAGTGACCACCATGAGAGGAGGACTTCAAGGCCTTTTCTGAAGTGTCGGGAAATTCTGTGGGGTTTTCAAAGTCTTTTCAATATTGTGAAATACAATAGAGATACAGGAAAGTATATAAAACACTATGTAAGTATTATACCTGAAGAGCATACTTATAAAGAGGACACGTAGTATGAGACGCATGAGGGGACTTCAGGGACCAGCAGATGATGTAATGGTTATGTCACTAAACTCCCATGTAGTCCACCGTGGTTCGAGTCCCAGACCCTGTGGCTTAAACCTCATGCCCGGCATGTACGTGTGCATGCCAAGACCCCAAGAGGAGAATGGAGAAAAAGGGATTGTGGTGTGACCATCCCCCGGGGGGTGATTTCTCACTTTCCAGTGAGCACATGCACCCTATAGCAAAAATCTCTCTTAAAAAGAAAGAAAAGAAAAGAAAGATGAGGGAATTTCAAACAAGTAATTTTATATGATATCTCCATGTTACAATAGTTTGACTGTAATCTATCATGTGAGATCAGGTGTGAAAATGTCCACTTGTGAAGTCACATTAGTGCTCAAAATGTTTCGTATTTTTGGAACACTTCGTATTTGTGGGAAAATATCATTGTAGTATGAGTTAATTTTGTCACAAAAAAATCTGAAATCCATGTAGAATGTTTAAAATAATATAATTTCCCATGAACTTATTGAAGACTGCTTATAAAACCCTGCTCGACTCCGGGAAGTCCTCCACACCATGCGCCTCTCCTCCCGAACTCGCTCTCTTCCCCGCCTGAGCGGACGATTGCCCTGACGTTGCATCTCGGCTTCCTCTGCAGATCCCCAGCTAGCAGAGCAGCCCTGGTAACGCAGTCTAGTTTTGCATTCTTTTTTGGAAATTCATATGTGTGGAATCTTATCAAATGTGTTATTATGTGTTCTGGTTCATTTATTCAGTATCATCTGTGGAAGATTTTGAAGTAGAGTCAGGGTTTATTTCGTTTCATTGCTATAAAATCTTTGTCAGTATTCCACAGTTATCTCTCCATTCTATGGTCTTTGGACATTTGGGTCGTTTCTATCCGGGATAATTGGGAAGAAAGGTGCTATAGACATTCTTTTACAGATGATGTGTTCTGGTCACCCGGATAGAGATTGTTTCCTTTTTCTTTTTTTCCTTTGCCAGAGTGTGTCTGCTCACCAGAGAGAGACAAAGAGGGGTGGAGAAAGCAGCCCCCAGTGGAGGAGCATGGTCACACTGCAGTCCCTTCTCTTCATCTCTCCATCCTCTTGGGATTTTAGACACACATATCAGCACACACCTGGCATGTTTTTAACCTGCTGGGGTCAGGATTCGAGCTGTGGTTGACCATGTGGGATCTGGCCTCCTTAACCACCAGACTGCAGAGCTGGCCCAGGCAAGAGATTTGATAAGTTCTATTCCTAGAGTTAAAATGATAGGAGCATAAGATATGCATATATTCAACTTTACTACTGATCCCAAACTGTTTTCCAAAGTGGTTGCACCAATTTACGCTCCTCCCGTTGCTTTGAACACATGAACTGTGTATAACATAGACCACAAGAAACACACAAACCCAGCAATGGTGTGGGATGTGCCCTGGCCCGACCAGCTCTCCAGGGTTCCCAATGGCGGATAGCGGTACAGGTCCATGAGTCCGTGTCTGAAATGAACTAGATCAGAAGTGTGGCTACTTAATTTAAATTCTGTTTTCTTTCAAAGTGTGATTATTAAAGTTTTAATATATGTTTAATTTTATTCAGGTACTTTTTTTTTTCCCTGAAGAAAAAAGAGAGAAAACATACTCCATTGAAAATATTGCTTTTTTTTTTTCAAAATTATCTAGTGTTTTGTTTTTGTTTTTGTTTTAATTTTGTTGTTGCCCAAGGGAACATGTACTAGCCAAGAAAGAGTGAGAGGAAAAGCAGCCCCACAGTGAGCCGTGGTCATGGCGCAATCCCTTCTCCATCTCGCTGCCCTACCAGGAAGTGCCTGGTGTGGTTTTCAGGCTGCTGCGCCCAAACTCCAGCCATTGTTGGCCACGTGGGGTCTGGCTTCCTCCACTCAGTGCTTAACTGCTGCCCCGCGAGGCTGGCCCTACCCTGTGCTCTTGCTTAGCTTGAAAGACTACCAAACTGCAGTGTCTGGAGCTGGTTCTTTTTAAAAGTAGACGTGTTGTACAGACGCGCTCAGGTCCGAAGCCATGTGTACAGTTTTTAAAACTGACATTTGGCTGCTAGTGAGAAGTGCTATAATATTCCAAAGTTTAAATAGACATGCATGGGGCCAGCCTGTAGCCTGGTAGTTTAGGCAATTGGACCCCACATGGCCAAGTACAAGTGGTTCAAGTCCTGGACCTGGTGGCTTGAAAACACACCAGGCACGTGTGCATGAGTACATGCCCACAATCCCAAGAGGAGAAAGGAAGACAAAGGATTGCGGTGTGGCCATCTCCCTTACCTCCCTCCTTCTGGAAATGATTTTTCACTTTTATTCTCTCTCTGTCTCTCCAGAGAGCACATACTCCCTACAGCAAACCAAAACACAAACACAGAAAAAGGATGTTTTGTCCACAACCGCTCTCTTCTAGTCTGAGATGTGTTTATTATTCTTACTGCTCTTTGTCGTTTACACCCACACTTTCTAATTGGGCACTTTCTCGTTTCAAACCTCCTACGGGAGAGACAAATCGCCGTCTTTGCTTTAGTAATTACTAACTGCGCATTCTTTCTGCTGCCTTCAGCCTCACCCCGTCTCCTGGCCACGATGATCCCACGCTCACAGCAGTCCTCACTGAGCCCGAATTTTGCCCTGCGTGGAGAGTCTGTTACCTCTGCCAGGTTGCTTTCCTCTCCTCAGCTTCACTCCTGTGCAAACATGTACCTGAATATCGCATTCTGCTTCCCATTGTGAGACGCCCCTCGAATGGAATGGCCATCCAGAAAATCAGGTGCGTTCCCCAGACTTCTCTCTACACGGACTGTATCGTCCTACGTCCGCGCCAGCCAGCCACACGCTCTTGGCCCTTCCGCCGCACCTGCAGCCCCAGCACCTTGTCTGCTGTCCTGGCGTGGCACAGGCTTCTCTCCCACCTCGTTGCACCTCGTCTCCCCTTGGTTTTCAGGGCACCTTCTCTTCCGAGATCTGAAGTAGGTGGAGCATTTTGTCTGCAAGCGGTTCACCACATCTCCCCTCTCTGTTAACTCACTCCGAGCATTTCATAAGGAGAACCACGGAATTCTGGACCTGGTCACCACCTGAGGGTATCTAGGCTAGTTTCCGTGCTTGACAAGTGGCCGCACGGAGGCCTAGGGACAGTGACGTGTGGCATGCACTGCACGTCCTTCCTTTCCCGTTCCGATCACTCCTTGAAGGTGAAGATTACATTTCACGGACGTTCCCAAGTGTCTACAAAATCCAAGTATACTCCGGTGCTGAGAAAATGATTCATACTGCAAAAGAGTTTGATAGAATCGTGGAGGCTAGGTATCCAAGCTCTGTGCCTATGACACGTGACACTCATGAGCCTACCAAACTGCAGTGTCTGGAGCTGGTTCTTTTTAAAAGTAGACGTGTTGTACAGACGCGCTCAGGTCCGAAGCCATGTGTACAGTTTTTAAAACTGACATTTGGCTGCTAGTGAGAAGTGCTATAATATTCCAAAGTTTAAATAGACATGCATGGGGCCAGCCTGTAGCCTGGTAGTTTAGGCAATTGGACCCCACATGGCCAAGTACAAGTGGTTCAAGTCCTGGACCTGGTGGCTTGAAAACACACCAGGCACGTGTGCATGAGTACATGCCCACAATCCCAAGAGGAGAAAGGAAGACAAAGGATTGCGGTGTGGCCATCTCCCTTACCTCCCTCCTTCTGGAAATGATTTTTCACTTTTATTCTCTCTCTGTCTCTCCAGAGAGCACATACTCCCTACAGCAAACCAAAACACAAACACAGAAAAAGGATGTTTTGTCCACAACCGCTCTCTTCTAGTCTGAGATGTGTTTATTATTCTTACTGCTCTTTGTCGTTTACACCCACACTTTCTAATTGGGCACTTTCTCGTTTCAAACCTCCTACGGGAGAGACAAATCGCCGTCTTTGCTTTAGTAATTACTAACTGCGCATTCTTTCTGCTGCCTTCAGCCTCACCCCGTCTCCTGGCCACGATGATCCCACGCTCACAGCAGTCCTCACTGAGCCCGAATTTTGCCCTGCGTGGAGAGTCTGTTACCTCTGCCAGGTTGCTTTCCTCTCCTCAGCTTCACTCCTGTGCAAACATGTACCTGAATATCGCATTCTGCTTCCCATTGTGAGACGCCCCTCGAATGGAATGGCCATCCAGAAAATCAGGTGCGTTCCCCAGACTTCTCTCTACACGGACTGTATCGTCCTACGTCCGCGCCAGCCAGCCACACGCTCTTGGCCCTTCCGCCGCACCTGCAGCCCCAGCACCTTGTCTGCTGTCCTGGCGTGGCACAGGCTTCTCTCCCACCTCGTTGCACCTCGTCTCCCCTTGGTTTTCAGGGCACCTTCTCTTCCGAGATCTGAAGTAGGTGGAGCATTTTGTCTGCAAGCGGTTCACCACATCTCCCCTCTCTGTTAACTCACTCCGAGCATTTCATAAGGAGAACCACGGAATTCTGGACCTGGTCACCACCTGAGGGTATCTAGGCTAGTTTCCGTGCTTGACAAGTGGCCGCACGGAGGCCTAGGGACAGTGACGTGTGGCATGCACTGCACGTCCTTCCTTTCCCGTTCCGATCACTCCTTGAAGGTGAAGATTACATTTCACGGACGTTCCCAAGTGTCTACAAAATCCAAGTATACTCCGGTGCTGAGAAAATGATTCATACTGCAAAAGAGTTTGATAGAATCGTGGAGGCTAGGTATCCAAGCTCTGTGCCTATGACACGTGACACTCATGAGTGTGCAAAGCAATGGAGAAGGGTGGCCCGGAACTTTGTCAGAGCCCTACTGCTGTGGAGACTTCCTGTTACTTGTTAGGTCTCTGAACAAGCTCAGAGCCCTGAAAGGACAGTGTGCGTGGGATATGACAGGGGCCCTGACCTCTAGCTGGACAGATCTGGACTGCGGTCTCTCTCTACTCGCTCAAGGCTTTGGTTTACTCAGCCCCTCTTGGCCTTAATGAGAACAATAATAGCTTAAGTAAAAGGGGTTAGGAGACTTCACAAAATCATGGAACAAAGCCCCATTGTTTATTTTGGAGCAAAGAAAAAATTGAAATCCATGCATAATTTTTTCATAATATGTATTTCCATAAAGTTTTTGAAGACCCCCTCATTATAAAAATTGTGCAAAACACCTGCCTCATATGCTTCACAATTGCATTGTTATTCACATTCAGGGTCATGAGCTAGGGGTGATGCCTGCACAGGATGGATTTGAAAATCTCCAAGGGAGTCTTCCAAGGGGCAATGGCAGTGAAATGAAACTACTGGAACTAGAGAAAATTTCTTGATATTGATGTGTAATTATTTCATTAATTTTTTAAAAGAGCAATAAAATATTAAGGCTCAAGGTGAAAGATAATAACTGAAGGCAGTGGGAAGACCAAAGATGGTGATAGGCCAAAAAACTAGTGAAAGTTAGTTTAGTATTGTTTTAATTTACTATAGGGTAAGTGTGTTCTCCAGAGAGAAAGTGAGAAATCACCCCTACCCCTGGGGATGGTCATGCTGCAATCCCTTCTCTCCCATTCTCTCAGGATTTGGGGCACACATGCACACACACCCGATGTGTTTTTCAAGTGGCCAGGTCTGGGTATAGACATGCCAGTCAGCCTGGTGGGACCCAGTCTCCTTCCCCACAACACTATCAGCTGGCTCAAAATTTAGTTGTTGTTTCTTTAAGTCACATCTTTTATTTATTTGTTTCTTATTTATTTGTCATTTGAAGAAAAACACGATGCTTTGCTTGATGGTCTTTCCTTGCTTTTTCTCACCATGAGTTTTCATTATGTAGACCATAGACAAAAATAAGAATGGTATCATTCAATCACTCAAGGAAATAGAGTGATGAAAAAAGGATCCATGGACTTATAGTTACATAGATTGAGATCTGAATCTTATCACCTCTTATTTGTAATCTCATGAGATAATGGAGAAATAAAAGCATCTAGCAAAAGCTCTTGAGTCAGATATATATTTTATCGCAACGTTCCTAAGAGACAATTTTAATCAGCGGGAGCTTCTCTTCTGTCTCCCTTGGGTATAAGATGCAAATGCAAAGTCAAACATCGGTACCAGTCTGTAGATCTGTGACACTGTCTCTAGGGGACATTTAGTGCATATCTAAAAATGCATATGAGGCATTAATACAACGGCTTTCACTGGAAGAAGGGGAAGCCTTGCACAGAATTTTCTCATTAAAGGCGAATAGCAATCATCTATATAACTTTATTCTGACCAAGTTTAGGAATGTTTAGAAAATGAGGGAAGAGATCTGATAAACTAGAACTGGCACAAACCTTAACGTCAAACACATGCAGTTAAATCCCTACTTCGGCCCTGATGGACTCGATGAAATTGAAATGCTCTTCTATCCGTCCGAGCCTCAGTTTTCTTCTCTGCACAGTAAGGACCAGAGAGTGACTTGGCAGGTATTCATGAGACACAAATGAGAGCACACATGTGAAACCTCCAGTGTAGAACAGCTGTTCAAATGGGAGCTCTCTTCTGGGCTACTGTACCTTTCTCACCCGTTAGAAGCTGGGAAAATTAAATTAGATTTTGATGATCATTCAAATGCCTCTTTTGCTAGTTTTCTTCCTGTGAACTTGCATTTTAAAATTAAATTACGAAAGGCAGTCTGCATAATGAAAGAAAATATTTGGAAAGCATATATCTAATAGGAAACTAGTATTCAGAATATATAAAGAACTCTTACAACTCAAAATTAAAGAGAACTCACCCACTAAAAATGGACAGAAGACTTGAACAGTTATTTTTCTCAAAGAAGATATACAAGGTCCATTAAGCATGTGAAACCATGTTCAGCAACATCAGTCACTGTAGGACGTACATCGTATCACAGTGAGGTACTACGTCACTCCCACTAGGAGGAACATAATCTAAACGACAAGAATAGCAGAGAGAGCCGAGCCTTCCTGCATCGCTGATAAGAGTGTATATGTGCAGCTGCTTTGGGAAACCATTTGGCAACTCCTCAAACAGCTAAACACAAAGTTAGCAGACGACCTGGCAACTCCACTCACAGGTGTCTAGCCAAGAGAAGGAAAATACATGTCCACAGAAAACTCATCCATGAACGTTGACAGTGGGATCATGCATAGTAGCCAAAAAAGTGGGAACACCTCAAATGTCCATCAATACATGAAGGCATGGACAAAATGTACCACATTCATACATCGGAATATCATCGGTAATGGCTATTGACATACATTACAGCATGATAAACCTTGAGAAATCTATGCCAAAGGAATGAAGTATGGCAGAGAAGATCACACATGTGGTATCATTTCATTCACAGGACAGGTCCAGGATGGGCCATTTCATAAAGACAGAAACGGATTAGAGGTTGCCAGGAGATGGAGGGACTATCAGTGGGTATGGGAGTCTTTCTCTCCTTTTTTTTTTTTTTTTTTTTGTAAATAGACTTTATTTTTTAAGAGTAGGCTTAGGTTCACAGTAAAATGAAGCACAGGAGACAAGATAAAAAGATTTCCATCGTACCTGTCATTACCCTCAGAGGCACAGCTTCCCCACCATCAAAATCTCATGCCAGAGCAGCACCTACAGTGACGCACGGTTATCTCCCAAAGTCTGGAGGTCTCACTAGGATTCATTCTTGGTGATGCACATCTTATGAGTGTGGACAAATGTGTAATAACATGCACCCATTATAGCATCATACCATTTGCCTATTCATCCCATATCACCTGACTGCTGGAAAACACTGAATTTTCCCTGTCTCCATACATCTGCCTTCTCCAAAACGGTATACAGTTAGAATCATATAGCATGGAGGATTTTCAGATCAGCTTCTTTTATTTGATAAAATGCATTTAAAGTTCCCTTTTATTTTTCATGCCTCGATACCTTATTTTTCTTTAATAACAAGTGATATTCCATTGTCTGGGTGTACCAGTATTTAACCATTCACCTTCTGAGGGGCATCATGCCTCCAAGCTTGGCAATTTTGAATAAAGCTGCTATAAGCATCCAGGTGCAAGTTGGGTAAGTATCAGGAGTATGATTGTTGGACCATGTGGTAAAAATATGTTTGTTTTTTGGGACCAGCAGTTAGCGTAATGGCTATGTCGCTGGACTCCCACGTAGTCAATCGCGGTTCGTGTCCTGGACCCGGTGGCTTAAAACTCACGCCAGGCACGTGTGCATGCGTGCCCAAGATCCCGAGAGGAGAATGGAGGAGAAGGGATTACGGTGTGGTCATCCCCCCTGGGGGGTGATTTCTCGCTTTCTGTCTCTGTCTGGCGAGCGCACACACCCTATAGTGAAAACCTCTCCAAAAAGAAAAAAAAAATGTTCGCTTTTTAAGAATTTCAAACTGTCTTTTAAAATGAGTGTACATTTTTGCATTCCCATGAGTAGTCAGTGGGAGTTCCTGTTCCTCCCCACCCTTACCAGCATTTAGTGTTGTCAGTCTTTTGGATTTGTTACACTCCAATAGGTATGTAATGGTTATCTCTTTGTTGTGTTAATTTGCAATTCCCTATTGCTTATTTGACATGTAAATAACTTCTTTGGTGAGGTTTAAGTTCAGATCTTTTGCCCAGTTTTTAATTGAGCTGTTGATTTTCTTGTTGTGAGTTTTAAGAGTTCCTTGTGTTTTAGATAAGAGTACCTTCTCAGAAAGTTCTTTTGAAATGTTTTATTCAAGTCTGTGACTGTCATCTTATTACTTTGCAAAAGTTTTTTTTTTTTTTTGGAGAGATTTTCACTATAGAGCGCATGCGCTCGCCAGACAGAGAGAGACATAGAGATAGAAAGCGAGGAATCACCCCCGAGGGGGGATGGTCACGCCGCAAGCCCTTCTCCATTCTCCTCTGGGGATCTTGGGCACGCACGCACACAGGCTGGAGTGAGTTTTAAGCCACCGGGTCCAGGACACGAACCGCGATTGACTACGTGGGAGTCCAGCGACATAGCCATTATGCTAACTGCTGGTTCCCAAAGGTTTTTATCTTAATGAAATCCAGATTTTCAATGATTTCTTTCATGAATCATGTTTTTGATATTGTATCTAAACATTCATCACCACACCCAAGGTCACGTTCTTCTATTGATCGTATAAGAGTTTTATAGTTTTGGGTTTTACATTTAGGTCTACAAATCATTCTGAGTTTATTTTTGTGAAGGGAGTACGTAAGTTAATTTTTTGCATGTCATGAGTGGGAATGGTGTTTTCTCAAATGCGATGTCTACATCTGTTTAATGTGATTATGTGACTCTTTAACCTATTGATGTGAAGGATGAGATGAATTAATTTTCAAATGTTAACTTGCTTCAATACCTAGAAAAGAGCCAGCCCATAGCATGGTGGTTAAGGCGGCTGGATCCCACAGGCCAACCCCATGGATTGATTCCCAAACCTGGTCACATAAGAAACACATGGACACACGTGCATGTATGCTCAGAATCCCGAAAGGAGGAGGAAATGGAGGGAATGAGGTTGTGGTGTGGCCGTGTTGGGCCACCGTCATGTTGGGTAGCCCTGGCCCTCTAGATGCTTGTAATCCAGCAAGTCGAGGGAGACTGGGCCGTAGCATGCTTCAGCAGAAAGCAGGGCTGGGTGCTGTGGGCCACCCTGGTAGGGAGTTGGGACAAGGACAAATAAGCTGAAGGGAAGCATGAAACAGACTCCTCAGGAAAAGCAAAACAGTTTTTATTTTAATAAAGTATCTGCCCTTCAAAAATCAAACACATTTAACACTTAGCATATATAATACATTGAATATTATGTCTTGTTCTTTGAAATATAATTTCTCCATATGATTCCAAGGCTCAATCATGATTACAAGATCCATGACATTGAATATATTAACGTGACACAAACACTCACTACTCTATATGGTGTGTTATATAGACTCCACAAGCCTCACAGGCCACACGAGTTAACATGGGCTGCATGAAGCGTGTTCAGTATTTAGGCAGCTTCTTTCCTGCTGGCTGGAGTGAGCAGTCTTTTATGATTACACCTTGGTGTCATCTGCCTTGAGATGGACACTGCAAGTTAAAACGAGTTACTGTATAGGCACTGCTGTGGGGAAAACAGCCTGTACTTCTATATACCGTAAGCTGGAAATGCCTTGGAGTCACACGTTTATGTCAGAAAGCTTGACAAAAATTGAACAGTCTGTAAAGAACGCAAACCCTCTTGACCACCAGGGCAATGGAATACAATTCAACCATCTGCAGCAATAGTAATTTACTTATTAAGGTAATTACTGTGAAATGCTTTGGTTGTCAGGTACCAAAATAGTTTTGAAGTTAGGGAATTGTTTTCTCACTTGTTTCCTGTCAGTGCTCAATTCCCCATGATATTAACAGCTGAGAAGCACTTTTATCTTAAATGATAATCAATTAGGAGTAAAGTAAGTCCTTTCTTTCTTAAAATAATTTTTTTAAATGCAAATTACTCCTGAATGACTTCGTACTCTCTTTTGGTTTCTCCTGAATGCTGCTGTCCCCTGTTGTCACCTCTTACCAGATGACAGGATGCCTGTCATCTACTGAGGATGGCCCAGGCTCTTGATGACTTAATCTAATCAGGATGGGAGGACCCAATCTAGTGAGAGTATCAGATGGCTAGTGCGTCCGAGTCGGTTAAGGATAATACTTTAAAGAAATTTCATTCTAATAAATACAGCAGAAAAGTCTGGGAGGACCCAATCTAGTGAGAGTATCAGATGGCTAGTGCGTCCGAGTCGGTTAAGGATAATACTTTAATTTCATTCCAATAAATACAGTAGAAAAGTCTGTAGATTATATGCATAAATTCACAAAAAGCACTTCAAGGAAGTCTGGTCAAAATGATAGCCAGGAAATTCCAAAGCCTATACCTTTGTTCCAAACATAATCATAACCACTGTACTAAAAGCGCTAGAAAGCAAGACAAGAAAATCTTGGTCTTTCTCGGAGGATTTCAAGCCCAGTCCTTCGGGCCATGAAAGTTTGCTGCAGGTTGTGCTTATTTTTAAACAGATGCCACCTGGGACCTTATGCTACACACAGTTTCAGATCTTTTCGTTATCATCAGTGTTGATTTTTTTAAATGCGACTGGGCTTGCTTGCTTCAGAGAAGTCTTAGAAACATCCGTGTGCATGGTGGACATGGCAATGGTCTCATAGTCGTCGTCCCGAGACCGGAAATCGCAGAAGTTAAAGAAGAGCTGCAAGTCTCTCTGAAAGTTCTTATTGAGGAAGCCGTAGAAGATGGGGTTGACGCAGGTGCAGATCATGGCGGTGAGGTGGCAGAGCAGGAAGAGCAGGTTGTGGTTGCACGTGGCGATGATCTGGTGGTTCCAGTCGAACACGGTGTTGAAGATGGTGAGCGGCAGCCAGCACACGGCGAAGGCCACCACAATGGACAGCAGCATGATGTTGATCCTCTTGGTCTCGCTGGACCGGTACTTGCTGTCCCTCATCTTGTCCATCATGTTGTTCCTCCGTTTTAAGCGTATGTATATCTAGGGAGGGAAGGGGAAAAAAGAGAGCCCTCACAGAATCGGTCACCGAATAAGGAATTCCGGGGGAAGAGGGGAAGTGTGGGAACAACAGGGCTACCACGTTTTCTTACCTTGAAGTAGCAAATAAATATAAAACAGAGCGGGCCAAAATACTGCAGCACCAAGAGGACCGTGGTGTAGGCCAGCCTGTGCGAGTCCGACGGGAACCTGTCGAAGCACACGTACTTGTCCTTGAAGGCGTCCAGCGAGACGTTTTGGAAGGGCTCGTCGGTCAGGACTTGGTAGATGAGGAAGGGCAGCGAAGACGCCACGGCGAGGAGCCAGATGATGGCGATGCCCACGTACGCGTGCCTGTTACTCGGCCTCCACCCGCGCGGGTTGATGATCAGCTGGTGCCGCTCCACGGCGATGAGCACCAGGGAGAGAATGGACACGGTGATGGAGACGCACTGCACGAAAGGGTTCAGCTTGCACATGGCCTCGCCGAAGACCCAGTGGTCCATCAGCGTGTAGACGAACGTGAAGGGGAGGCACATGACGGCCACGAGCAGGTCCGAGAAGGAGAGGTTCACGATCAGGATGTTGGTGACGTTCCTCAGCTCCTTTTGTTTCAAGATGATTATGATCAAGGCCAGGTTTCCAGACACCCCGAGAATGATGACCGCTCCATAAGCCAGAGCCAATGTGAATATTATGGCCAGGGGCAGGTGACAGTCGTCATCTTCAAAAGCCAAAAGCTGGGAATTCCTCCCTGAGAAATTATGGGCTATTGAATGGTTTTCGATCTGGGAAAGCAGCGTTGAATTCATTGTGTTTGGTTTGGTTGTTACAAGTGATTTTAGACAGACGGACAGTGCGTTTCTTCCAAGCCGGTCAACGGCTCATCTATCCTCGTTCCCCGTCCTGGAATCCATGTACCGGAACCACTCCGAGTTCCTCGTGCCCTTGAACTGAACGACCTGCAGAGAGAAAATGGCCGACAGCATTACTAATTACGGGAGGGTGGTCATAATGAATTCTGACTCAGAGCTCCTTAAAGAGAAGACACAGGAATAAATTACACAATGGAATCCTCATAAACATATTTCTAACACAGCAGAAACAGTGCAAACACGTAGAGAAAAACCCTGTGATGTTTTTCACTGGACTGGCTGGCCCCTGAGTTTCAGCAAACAGTGATCTGTGAGGTGGTAAAGCATTTGTGCATCTCACACTGCAAATGACAAAATGTTACTAGGGCACGTTCCTTAACGCTGTGACAACGTGACTGTGTAACAAACGATGCACAGGGGTCAGCAAGCCCCCTCTTTCCCCCAAAACACAAGAAAAATGTATAAAACAGATGAAGCAAAAGCAAGGGTGCGTAATTCCTCCTCACACTACAGGAGCGGAGGAGCTGGCGGGGAGCTGGGTGTGCACCCCTCACACGCGGGAGTGCTTTCTAAGGCAGACGTTGGCCAGCACAGGCAGCCTGAGGGGCTGGGAAAGACTGGACGGCGATGTTAACCCAGGAAGCACCTCGTGGGGGTGGTACAGACACCGAGCCACGTTTTAATGGGTGGCATGTAGGATAGAGGGAAATCGCTCGTATTGTATGTCTGTGTCACTAGACGTAGGACTTCAGGAAGCTTGTGGAAAAATGGGATTAAAGTCTGAGCTAATTTTTGGTGCAAAGAAGAACTGAAATCCACACACGGCATTTTTCATTATACACATTATCTATAGACGCTGTGAGGACTCCCCGTAGGAGTTAGATACGGGGCAGAGGCATGCACATTATTTATTTAAAATCACATTGTTACGAAGAGCAAACGTTCAACCACATGGAATAAGCTGGCTGTGGTTAGCGAAGGAAAACAGGCCTGGTTTTGCCACACGAGAGCTTATGACCACGGCATGGAAGAGCACGCCAGGGAGTTCCTGCACCAGGCAGGAGAGTCTGTGACTTCACTAATGCGTCAGAAACTTCTGAAGGACTTCTAAGGTTCGATTCGTGCAAATACCCTCCCTCCACACCAGAGTACCTGCATCCCCAGTACAGGGGTCTCACCGTAGCCGCACCTGGGATTTTTCACAGCACTCGGTGAGGTAAGTATTTTTCTCTTTAGCAAACCACAGACAGCAGACTGCAGAGATTAACAGCTCTTTACTTTGAACGCCTCTGCTTCCCCCTGGGTGAAGTAACTGAGATGGGTTACTACCAGGCCCTGAGCCTGTGCTAAGACAATGAACTAGGCCCCTCTCTGGTCTGAGGGCAACAGAGGAAGCTGGGCATGCTTACTTACATTTAAAGGAAAGTGAAATTTAATGAACAAAAACGCATGTGCCTTCTAAGTGACACCTCTCATCTTTCCTTCGGTGTTCTTGCCTTTTAGGAAACGGGGGGCCTTGGTGTTTTGTTCTGTTTTGTTGCATGTGCTCAACAGGGAGAAAAGTAAAGTGAGAAAGCGCACCCCAGGGGGATGGCCACATTGAAATCCCCTTCCCTCACTCTCCTCTCAGGACCCTGGGCGCGCGCATGTGCATGTGTGCACACGCACACACACACACAGACACACAGACACACACACACACACACACACACACGCGCCCGGCGTGTTCCCCAAGCCGCCAGATCTGGGACTTGAACTGCACAGTTGGATGGACTTGTTGAACCAGCCGCCCCAGCCACCATGCCACCAGCTGGCCCAATTTTTTTTTCATTATGAAATCCTAATTAGGCCCTACAAAACCAAATAAAAATAAAAACAATGGTGCCAGGCCAGCAGGTGGTGTGGTGGTTGGGGTGCTGGATTCCCACATGGCCCATAGCTCAAGTCCCAGACCTGACAGCTTGCCTTTTCACTCTCTCCCTTTCTCCCTCCTCTCTCTCTACTGAGCATGCATGCCCTAGAACAAGTTAAGTAATAACAGTTTATACTAATGAGATCATTCTTTTCAAAGAACAGCGGTGCCCATCGTTAAGTCAGGACGGCAGTGTAAGGAGTGGAGACGGATGACTGCGAAGTAGGGCTCTCGGCCTCCGGGCAATGACCGTGACGACCACCTCCCTTGCCCCTCTGCAGCAACCACTCCTCTCCTCTCCCGAGTTCGAAGGCAGAGAGAAGCGTCAGTGCCGGGTTCTGAGAACAAACCTTGAACAAGCAGGTAAGAGTCGGCAGCTCTTAAGAAACCCTCCAGTGAGAAGACAGCTCAGCATTGTACTTGATATTCCAGTTACTGCAGAGAGAGCCGCCTTACCTAAGAGTGCAGGAGGCAAGTGTGCGCTTTGTCCTCTGCCCTGTGTCATGGCCCGTCACCAAGCACCACCAGGTCATTGAAGACCCTGAGGCAGAAAGCCTGGGTGGACTGCTGACACTCGGGGCCTCTGTGCCCTCCCTTCCCTGTGGCTCCAGCACTGTGTGCTCTGCTCCAGGCCGGCCAGGGGCTGCTCCGAGTCTCCCCCCGCCACTCCTCCTGGGGGGGTTCTCGCCACCTTGCCACTAGTCCACGTTCTACCCTCTGCCGAAGCACCATTTGGTCCTTTGAGTCCTTCACTGAACTGATGCGTCTCAGTTTTACCATAAGGTGAAACTTTAAGGTGGGCTTTGTGTATCTTCACAGTACCTTGAAAATGGTGGATTCCGGGTAAAACTGTATTGACCGAAAATAGCAGCTGTGTGGTTGGAAAGGTAGGCTCTGTGCAGGTTAAGCCCTTTACCTGTGAAGTGAACGCTAACCCCACTGTCATCCAATCAGGTCGGGGTACAGACATTTATTTACACCTGTTCAATGCCAGCGAGACTTGCGAGGAAAAGGTCTTCCTAGTCCTTCAGGCAAAGGAAAGCCCGTTGGTAAGAGACTCTACGCTGGAGGGTAACGCATGCTATCGAGAGCTCCTAGCAGAGGAGGCCCTGACTCCTGGGAGCAGCAACTTATTGCCAGAAGGCTCCGGGAAGCCTGGAAAGGTGGCATGCGAATTAAAGCCTGGGAGGTCAGAGACGACTTCACATAGTTCATGGAAAAAAATGAAATTAAAGGGCAAACTTATTTTGATGCAAAAAAAAAAAAAAAAAAAGTCCTGCATGTTTTTTCATACTATGCATTTTCCATGAAACTTCTGGAAGACCTCCTGAATCTCAGAGATGGCATCCCATGTGGAAAAACAAACATAAAACCTTCAAGGCTATGGCGTCCCTGGGGTGCTAAGCAGCGAGGAGCAGCAGGATGATTAGAGAGAGCCCAGCAGGACAGTCAGCGTCCGGAGAGGGGCACAGCCTGCGGAGGGCCTCCTTCTAGTGAGATGCCTGTGGGAGAGAGGAGGGCCGCCCCGTTGTAGGACTGTTTTACAGTTACTGTTCTTGGGCAGGCCCCACTACATAGTAGGTTAGAGAATCGTCCCACATGGCTGACCACAGATTGAGCCCTGGCCCTGAGGTCTTGGGACTCATGCCAGGCATGTGCGTGTGTTCCCAGAATCCTGACAGGATGGAGAGGTGGAGGAGAAGGGATAGTGAAGTGATGACCCCCATTGGGGAGTGTTTTCTTGTTCTCCCTCTCTCTCTTCCTGTCTCTCTCTGGCCCACACATGTACCCTCTGGCAATTAGAGGCATTTAAAAGAATCAAATTACTATCCTCACTGGCCTTTCACACACTGAAGGAGGGAGAGAGAAGTAGGAAAGTCATGCAAGAGTCCAGGTGAGAGAGAAAGGGGCACAGGAAAAGGTGCTCGAAATGGAAAGGAAGAAAAACCGAAGTTGTACATCCACTTGACTGACACTTGGGAATGCATGCAAACACGTATGGAGTCCTGCAAGGCTTTCTCGCAGATGGATGTGGGTAACCACACTGAACTCCGACCCCTCCATGCCCCGCGAGACTAGTTCTTCTACTAAGGAGAAGTTAGCTATACGGAAAATCCACTTTCTTAAAGGGTTTGCAAGCTTCTTTCCCAAAGTGAATGAAAGAAAGAAAGATGTGTCCAGTTTCACCTTAGAATATCTGAAGAGAGGAAAAGCGTCCGAAAACAATAGCACTGAGGAGATGTATATACCTTATCTTTGCAAAGGAACACTTGCTAGTTATTATCCCAACATTTATTTGCGACATAAGCTATGCAACTGTGAACACCGAAAACAATTCAAGCTGGCTAAATCTCAGTATCGCCGCCCTGTACGTTTCGAGCCGGACTACAGACTGCATACTGCATGATGGGCTGGCCCGTGAGCCCCGGAGGCCTGGCTTCTCGGACCTGGCGTGCCAGTGCGTTAACCACCCAGACACCCAGCTGTCTGGCCAGACCCCGCTGCAGCTGCGTTTTTTCAAAAGCTAGCCAGGAGTGGCTGCTCACCTCGTTGTTTTGGAAAAGAAATGTCAGCCTGGTTACATACAAAGTTACTGCTCGCTTCTCCAAATGAGTTACATAATTCGCTGTTCCTGTCCGTGGGGGAGGGCTTGTTCAACAGACAGCTGCCTTAGACAAGGAGGGACTGTACCCAGCCGGCCACTTCTGAAAAGCACTCTGGGGTCTGCAGCCCAGGGGCGGGGCGGGGAGGAGCTGGCGGCAGCATAAGGTCTCCTCTCCTGTCTCTGGGCCTCACCAGGGGCCAGTGAGGTCTGACCTGCAGCTACTGCGCCTCAGTTCCAGCCCTGACTGCATCCCCTGCCCCTGGGTGCCACCCTGCAGGTTGCGCTCTCTCGCAGGATCCCAGTGGGCAGGGCACCTCCCTGAGCGTTCTTCCAAGGGGGGGGGCGTCGAAACTCGCCACCTCTCCTCCCTCCCCGAGGTGTGTCCTGTGCTCCCGAGTAACTGAGGACTGAAGTGGGATGCGATCTGTCACAATTCCTGTTGGCGCGCTGACGCGCCCACATGCTTCACATTGTGTAACTAGGTGAATGTCCCGAAATCCTCCCAGTCCTGACCCCTGCACGCGCGCACGCGCGCGCACACACACACACACACACACACACACACACACACACACATATCCATCCATCTATCTATCCATCCGGGAACGTCTCCTCCGTGATTAGCAAAACAGAAAACATCCAAATCAACCAAAAACAAGCAAGCTGAGCCCAAACCCAGAGTCAGCCCCCTGCGCTGGGCCCAGCGCCAGTCCTCAGGACGCTCGCACGTCTCCAGTGCGTCTGGGGACCTGGGGGCACCGTGCCAAGCCCCTGCACCCCCTGTCCATTCCAGCTCCTAACGCACCCCTGCCTGGACGCTGTCGTACCCCCCGTGGGGGGCGTGGCTTCTCACTTTCTGTCTCTCTGCCTCTCTCTGTCTCTCTGCTCTCTGGCAAGTGCACGTACCCTATAACAAACACACACACACACACACACACACATATCCATCCATCCATCTATCCATCCGGGAACGTCTCCTCCGTGATTAGCAAAACAGAAAACATCCAAATCAACCAAAAACAAGCAAGCTGAGCCCAAACCCAGAGTCAGCCCCCTGCGCTGGGCCCAGCGCCAGTCCTCAGGACGCTCGCACGTCTCCAGTGCGTCTGGGGACCTGGGGGCACCGTGCCAAGCCCCTGCACCCCCTGTCCATTCCAGCTCCTAACGCACCCCTGCCTGGACGCTGTCGTTCTAAGACAGGGAGCTACAGATTGCATGGTGGCAACCTTGGAACCGGGCGAGGGCTCCGGAGTGGCCAGGGCGCTCCGGACCAGCGCCCCGCAGCTCGCAGCCCACGCGCGTGGGACCTGGGCGCAGACCCG
>NW_006160006.1:4208301-4208681 GCF_000334495.1 Tupaia belangeri chinensis | reverse complement strand
AGCGTGCGTCTCGGCTCGGCCCTCGGAGAACGCGCGGGTCCCCGCCCGGCACCTGCGGCGCGACCGCGGGCTGCGCGCACCCGGCATGCCCCCTCGCCCCCCGCGTCGCCCCGCTCGGCTGGCAGGCCCTGAGCTGCCGGAACCTGGGGACATCCTGCGACCCGAGGACCCGACAGACAGGCGAACCCGCCACCTCTGCCCCACATGTCTCGGCACTCTCCTCCTCGCCTTTCTCCGTCACCCCGAACCCCCCGAAGTCCCCCGAGAGGCGGAAACTTGCAACTTACCCTCCTGGGAGCGCGCCTTTTCCGCCCGTGCTCGCGGCAGCCGAGGGAGCAAGACCCGCGGCTACTCCGCGGCTGGAACCCCCCAGCCCGGGG
>NW_006160006.1:4197882-4207919 GCF_000334495.1 Tupaia belangeri chinensis | reverse complement strand
TGCTCCGCGGCGCCCAGAGGCCGCTCCCCGCCTGCAGGTGCACCTCGCGGGCGCGGCGCTGCTCCCCGCCGAGGACTCACACTGGCTCAGACTCGCTCCCAGAAACTCGCTGCTTTTTTAAGTTCTTTCGGGCCAGCTCCAGGAAGCGAACACTTCCCCAGCAGGTCGAGAGTCAAAGCCATTTCCTCAGTGCTTCACCCACGGGCTCCAGCTGCCAAGGGCAGAAAAGCCGTAGGCGGAGCACGCGCGTCCACGCAGCCCTGCTCCGGGTCAATTCTGACACGCTGATCTCAGCCTTTACATGGTTCTGTTCCAGCGCGAAAAGTCAAACTCGTGTAATGCACACACACACACACACACACACGCACGCACGCACACGCACGGTTTACTGAGGCGAACGGCTTCCAAATCAAACTGTCAAAAAAATAGTCTCTATAATCAAGATATAGAACACTGCCCAGAAAATGCATGACGTTTTATTACAAAACAACCACGATCGCGTGCTGTTTCAAAACAAAAACAAAATAAAACTCCAAGAAACTTGGAATCGCTTGAACTTTACGCTGGTATAGATGTTTTCTTTTTCTGGTGGTGAGGCTGAACGAACGTGACAAAGCTCCATGGGGGCTCCTTTATTGATATAAATAGTAAAGAACATAATCCCTGGGGACTTTTTCCTAAGAAAGCTTTCTAAAATATGTGTAGCTGTACTAAAGAGACTGATCAAGAATTAAAATGTGGTCGGGTGGGAAATGCACTGAGTGTCTAATGTTGGACATGTTTGTACATATGAAAATCCTGCTACTGGTTAAACAGCGGAATGACAGGTCGCCTAGCCATATTTGTGATATCACATATTCCGAGGATGAGTATAACACACAATGCAGGAATTTTAATTATTTTAAAGAGCAAACTCCACTCTTTTGAGTCACATTCTGTTCTTAGGTTTGATCATCAAGTTAGCAATTTTTAGTTTGCACCAAGAATTACAAACGAAAGAATTTAATTCCCTACCAAGAATATGTTTTAATGTCAAGACTTCTGGCATCCCAGCCAATATTTGGGCCTTGCGAGCACAATGCAGACTCAATATTTCCTGTGTTTTCCAAGCGGTTTAATAAAGGGATGGCTGCAAGAAGACCGAACTACTATGGCCATGCCGCTTATCAGCTTTATTTTATTTTTAATTTACCAGGGAGTACGTGCACTCATCATACAGGAGGGGGGCAAGAAAGGGTCCCCCGCCCCCTTGAGGGCTGGCCATGCAGCAATCCTTTCTCCTCCATTCCTTCCTCCTTTCCGAGTTTAGGGGGCACAGGTGCACCCAGCTTGTTTTTCAAGCTACCAAGTCCAGGACTCAAACTGTGCTTTCAGACATATGAAATCCAGCTGCCTTAATCACCACGCCACTGGCTGGCACATAGTTTATCGTTTTAACTTAATTTTTTAAAAAAATAATTATTTTATTTATTATTATTATTTCAACTTGTATAGTCATCAGAGAGAAAGAGAGAGGGAAAGTGAGAAAGCAAGCTGCCATGACCAGGACTTAAAGCATGGTAGCTATGTGGGAGTTCAGTGCCCCAACCACCATGCCACCTGCCGGCCCCTTTATTAACTTAATTTTTACAAAACATCCCCCCTAAGGCAAATCTACAAAGGTGTATTTTTGAGATATTAATACCAAAAACCAATATTTGAAAGATCATTGGTTTCAAAGACTTTTTTTTTAATCAAATTTTGTGGTACAAAGAATTTTTGAAAGGCTCCATAACAGTGAAATTATATCATTCTCTAGGAATATCACTTACCGAAGACCCTTTCTAATGTGTAAACTAGAAAAATTAGGTAGAGTACGTGATCAAATCCAACAAAAGATCCTCTTGATGTAATCTTAAGGGAGGTTTGAAATAAGCAAAGTACTCTAAATCCCTAAGAGGATATATGTTTCTTATTTCATTTTCAAGATAATTTCTTTTCCTGCCTTATATTTTTTTTTAAGATTATGTTTTCCATAAGAGAGAGAAAGAGCCAAACTTCACAGCATGTCCTCCCGGAGCCTCAGCCAGCCTGGATCGTGGGAGCGTGTAGATGCTCAGCGAGACAGAGAGGCCTCAGGACATGAACTGGGGACCTCCCCACAGGGCTCCAGTGGCGTTACCACCAAGTTCCCTATTGTTCTTCTCTTAAGCGAACAGTCACATACTTTCCTAGCTGGGACCCAAACTGTACAAAACTTCACCTTCGCTGAGGAGAGAGGGATTTTTGAATTCTGTTTATTTCCTTCCGAAGTTTCATTAGCAGCCTGGCGGATAAACCTCGAGCAGAGAACTCAGTTAAGGACCTCTCCTCATGTGGTCTTGAACAACCATCCTGCCGTGTCGTTGAAACGAGGGTAGACCTACTCACCGAATCCCTGCAGATCTTAATCTGTCATCTAAACAGAGGAACGGCTTTACAGTCTTCACGATTCCATGACTGTCTCGATTAAAGTGCATCACCGTCCGCTGTGGGAATTCACACACTGTATTTCCTCACTGGTCTCCTGACCAACTCCTGCTACAGCGATGAAAGTTCGAGAAGTGCTGTGAGGTCCTGATACAGGTGTATGACCATCGTGATCATGCAGAAGAACCTGCTTTTTACTCGTGAGACAGCACATACACGGGCACATGAAAATGGGAGGGGAGGAGCGCCTGCACTGGGTCTGGTCACACCGTGACCCCTCCTCCAGCCCTCGGACCCACCAGACCTTGGGCATGCCCAGAGAGCGTTTGGGCTGTCTGGGCAGGGGATTTGAACTGGGGTCGTCACGTGAGATTTGGCTTCTTTTGAGCAATGAATTACTGCTGCAGCACGGAGCAGGCCCCCACTCAGGAGGATCTTTGTAGGCACGTGGAAAACTGAGACGCAGACAGCGCTGAGAGGGAGGGGTCCTGCTGGGGGTGTGCTCGCTGTGAGGCACACTGCTGACTCAGGGTCTGTACCCTCTGAACTGATTTTGTGTTAGGCTTCTCCCTCTTTCTGACTCACTTGCTGTGTTTCTTTTAATCTCTGATGCCAAAGCATGTCAGGTGCAATGTTATTTTGTGGACCACCGAAGGGAAGAAAATGCTTTCAGTAGAGCATCGCACCCCACCAGCTGTGAATGGGCCTCAGAGTTAGCATATTGAAATCAGATGTCTGACTAAATCGGTCAGTGCAGTCAGTCAATGCAATCATTCTACTCGTTTGTCTTTTTGAAAATTGACGATTAGAACAGAGAGAAGTGACAGTGTGATTAGTTAAATGCTCATCTGCAGGTACACAGGCAAACGGTTCCGCGATCTCCGTGTAGAAGACGGCAAACACTCTTGGTGAGTTTACCCTTGATTTGAAATGAGAACTACAGCCAAGTTCTCCTTGGGTCACATAGGTTAGGTATTTAGAACATTTTGTAAATCCTGTCGGAATAAGACTCTAGACGACGCAGATCTCCAAATTTTTAGTAAGTAGCCAAATACTTTTCTGTAGGACTCTCATCATCAGAGACATTTAACATTGAACAAAACTGCAGTGCTGCATTACAAAACGGAACATTGTGTTGTGCATTGTGTACTGAAAAGAACTTTGCTACTGTTACTTTTTAAAATTATTATTCAATCATTTATAGCTCCTTTGAAAGTCACAGGTAGGAATCGCTGGTGAGAAGGACACACGTGAATGCCACCACCAGACCGCCTGTCCTCTCTGACGGGTACCTCTAACCAGTCACCGTGACCCCTCCCCGCACACACCCCCCCGCCATCTCAGGCTTGGTATTGGACTCTTCCACAATGAGCCTTCTGGTTGCCGGTATCTGGGCCAGGAGGTCAGGCTTCGATGGTGTCCTTGTCCAGAGACAGCAGGAAGACCCCTTATGTCCCTTAGAGCGGTACGGGTGCAGGCAGAGACAGTGTCGCCCACCTAAGGTCAGCACCCTTTCTCCTTCCCTTCCCACCAGGCCCGCTGTTGCTTCTCTTCCCCCAGGTACGCGTGAATCTAGGCCTAGGCCGAGGTCAAACATCCAGGGATGGGCTCTGCGCGAATCTGGCTCCTCCGAGCACAGGAGGGTGTTCGGCTCACACTCCCTGTGGGCACGGCAGCTCTGCTGGGAGGATCACTCGCTGTGAATTCAGAGCTGTGGTCAAGCCTTGATTATGACTTGGAAATTCCTGGGTTTGGGTGACTCCCAAGGCCCCTCATTTTAGGAGCTGTTTCAGGATGTCCCCCGTCTGTCCCAGGCTCCACTGCACACCCTCAGTCTCAGTGAATGCCTCTTCATCTTTGAGAGGGGAGAGGGCCATCGGTATCGACCCCACGAGGTCTCTGCCCTTCTCTTGGGCAGTGAGGACCCCAACCCTGCCATTGCAGCCCCAGGCTCCCCATCACCTGGCCTGCCGAATTCTCCCAGCAGGGTCCCCACACACCAGGACAGGAAGGGTGGTCTCTCTGGGCTATCAGACCAGCTGCAGCTCAGTCTGCAAGCCAGCCAGTGAGTGTGGAAGTGCCCAGGTCTCAGGAGGGCTGTTGGCCATGGGAGGGGACCCAATACTGTCTTTGCAGCTACCCCCCTACATAAAGCCCAACACGATCGCTCACCCCTTCCTCACGAGAATCCCTCATCTTTGCATCTTGGGTGTGCATACACATACACCCAGTGAGTTTTAAGCCTCTGGGTCCAGGACTAGTACCACAGTTGACTATGTGGGAATCCAACCACATAACCATTATGCCATCTGCTGGTCCCATGAATAGCATATTTTTAAAAGCCTATTACCAGTGAGAATGCTAAGAATAAGAATATAAGAATATAGAAACATGCTTTTTTAAAGAGCATATTATTCAATAATGTCAACTTTTAATTCTGGGTTTATGCTTTAAACAGTCCTCTAAACATTCTTCTTAAAAAAAAATTCAAAACAAACCAACATACCCAAAATAAATAAACTGTTTCCCTTTCATTTCCACTTAAATATAGTAAAGCTATATTTAGGTTTATAACTACAGTTAAAGTATTAGTCACAAAGAATTAGATAAGAAATGGAAACTTACTTTTACAAACCAGTGCTAGAGAATAGTCATCAACAACGCTACATTTTGAGAGGAGTTTTAAACTGCAAAAAAATTTTTAAAATGATGTGGCTCATATTTATATTTATATGATGAGATATTATGTCTCTGAAAAAAAAAACCTATGTTCCCTTCTTCTATATATACTATTATGAGGTATAGAAAAAAGAATATGCCAATATTAATGAGAAATTTGAGGCCAAATGGTGGTGTAATGGTAAAACCTGATGCTCTGTGAGGCTGAACCAATGGGAAGGTTCCTGGTTCGAGTCCTGAGACCTCTGTGAGTATGTTGGGTCCAGGTGTGTCCAGGATCCAGGGGTGGCTGAGTCGGGGCGGGCCTTGGTATCAAAGCCTTGTTGGGGGTGCTCTCTCTCTTTCAGTCCCTCTCACTTACAGAAGCAGTAAACTTTTACAAATGGAGAGCCATCATCCACAGTATTTCTTACCCTTTTCTATTCTTTATTTTTCCTAATACAGAGAGGAGACAAAGTGTATGACTATCGAGTTTTCCTGACGATCCAAAAAAGATTGTTTTTCTACACATAAATCTGTATGCACGCTGGCTGACAACGTCAAGCCCTAGGTATTCAGAGTGCGGAGGCGGAGCCCATCTGCCCGTCAAAACATCTCATCTCTCAGACAAAGAGCGAAGAGGGGAAGATCAAGCGCTTCGCTGCAATCGCACTGCAAGTGGAGGCAAAGCCTGCTGCAAGCCACGTGTGCTGGTGTCTGCTACACAAAAGTACGTGTGCGCTGCGGGGTCATACATCTACACACACAGGTATCACACATATCTGCGTGTTACGTGTTTTTAACGTGAAAAAATTGCTTCTAAAAAAGAACTTGTGGACCAGCAGGTGGTGTGGAGGTTAAGGCGCTGGCTCCCACATGGCCAGCTTCGCGGTTCTGAGTCCCGGACCTGATGGCTTGAGAATCACATGGATGCATGTGTGCTCAACATCTCTAGGGCGAGAGTGGAGGCGAAGGGATGGTGGCATGTCTATCCTCCCTGGGAGGTGGCCGCTCTCTTTTCTCTCTCTCTCATGTCTCTCTGGCGAGTGCACATGCCCTATAGCAAAAACTAAAAGAAATAAAATAATTTTGTGTTTTTTCTGGAAACCCGGCCCCTGTTTGGTTTAATGGTTAAGTCACTGGGGCATCGAGAGGAGGAGTAAACTGTTCCCAAGGAGCATGGCGTTTATCAGAAGTCAGTGAAATGCTCATGGTGTCCTCTGGGGCCCTCGAAACTACCACTCAGTCGCCTGGTGTGAGAAATGTGCTCACCCTTGGGAACCAGCAGTTAGCGTAATGGCTATGTCGCTGGACTCCCACGTAGTCGACCGCGGTTCGTGTCCCGGACCCGGTGGCTTAAAACTCACGCCGGGCGCGTGTGCGTGCGTGCCCAAGATCCCGAGAGGAGAATGGAGGAGAAGGGATTGCGGCGTGACCATCCCCCCTGGGGGGTGATTTCTCGCTTTCTGTCTCTATGTCTCTCTCTGTCTGTCTGGCGAGCGCATGCGCCCTACAGTGAAAATCTCTCCAAAAAAAAAAAAAAAATGTGCTCACCCTTCAACGCCAAAGGACAGGCATGGAGACGCCATGCGGTGAAGCGAGACTTTATGGTGGTCTTGCAGGGTCAGGTGTCTGGTGGCCCGACATGGTTCCAGCAGGCCGTTTATCCCCTAGTGCACAAGCACCCCCACTCCCACTGGCTGAGTACCGTAGGGTGTACAGTCTTCCCAGACGCCACCTAAGTTTCTTTATCCTCTTAGAAGGCATTTCTCGTCCCCTTACCTCTCTTGCCTGGTGGAAAAGTGCAGGCTTAGAACCAGGAAGTAAAGAAACGAGGGGCAGGTGACCAGCCACCATCCTGAGAAGTTATTTCTTAAGAGGGATCTGTTGTGGGGCCACCAGGTGGCGTAGTAGTTAAGGCATTGGATTCCCACATGGCCGACCACAGTTCGAGATATGGACCCAGACCCGGTGACTTGAAGAATTTCATGTGCATGCATGCCCCCAAAAAATCCCAAGAAGAGAATGGAGGAGAAGGGATCCAAGCGTGGCCATCTCCCCCCAGGGGGATGATTTCTTGCTTTATGTCTCTCTGTCTCTCCAGTGAGCATGCTTGCCCTATAGCAAAAAATCTGTCTCTGTCTCTCTCAAAAAAAGGAGTGACCTGTTGTTTTGGGGTTTCGTCTGTTCAGGAACTGTTGGGGAATGTGTCCTTTCTGGGCTTGTCTCATCTGCAAGCCAGTTAAGCAATTTTGTTACGCTATGCTTGAAAATGAATCACTTATTTCTTACACCTGGGGAAATAGTTATACACACACTACGTAGGGTTGACTTTTAGAAATAGCCTTTGTTTCATAAATTGCATGTATTTTACAAGTTTGTTCTTCAATTCTCCATTGATAGTCCTAAATATTGATTTATATGACAAACCATTACTATTCCAAAGAAATCAATGCAGTGAAAGCAGTATCAAGGTATTTCTGAGAGCACGTGGAAATGGCCCTGCCCACGGCTTAAATTTAACACAGTAGAAAAAGTGGGGTTAAAGAAACATTTACTCAGGACCAGCAGTTAGCGTAATGGCTATGTGGCTGAATTCCCATGTATTCAACTGCAGTTTGAGTCCCGGATCTAGTGGCTTAAACTCACGTTGGGCGCGTGTGCATGCGTGCCCAAAATCCTGAGAGGAGAAAGGAGGAGAAGGGATTGCGGCGTGGCCATTCCCCTGCGGGTGATTTCTCACTTTCTTTCTGTCTCTTGTGGAACACAGGCGCCCTGGAGCAAAACCCTCTCAAAAAAAAAAAAAAAAAAAGACACATTTACTGTGAACACAACAAACTATCTTTACTTGAGAGGTAAAAGCGATGAAGTAAAACAGTGCTCTCTCCCTGCTTGCTTGCCACTGCGGTCCTGCCCCTCACGTGTAGGTCGGGCAACATGTGAGAGGACGCCCCGGTCGTCGGCCTGTCCTCCACACACAGGGACCATTACAGGACAGCCGTGAGTTTGAAAAAGTAAAAGACATGTTCCTCAGCAAAACGTTACCCCAGGCATGGAAGGGAGAGTGTTTTATTGTTCAATAATTCGTGTTAGACGTCCCAGGTGATCTTTAACTTTCACCTTTACCAATAAGCTTTTCTCATAACTGAGAACAAACCCCTGGCAACCGGGAAGCCTCCAGTTTAATTCTGTGACATGCATACAAGCCAACTTAATTTCCCAGATGAGCATTTTAGAAATAGTGAGTGGGAAAAACACAACTAGCCGAGGTGGACACTGCTATTCCTGCTCCCAGAGGCGTATTCTGGCTAGAACATTACTCTATCAAGTGGAGCCATCACATGACCAGTCTTGACTCCCTCCGGGAAAATTGGAAGGTAAAACACTTACTGTCCTATCTTCACTATGGAGCTGATCGTCAAAATTTTCAAATGGAAAATTTCTCTGAAACAAAGGATTCTTCCTAATTTGCTAGCCTCAAGTATCTAAGACTGTAAACCATGAGGCCAGCAGATGGTGTAATGGTTATGTCACTGGACTCCCACATAATCCACCAGGATTTGAGTCCCGGACCAGCAGCTTACAACTCACTCTGTGCACATGTGGGTACATGCCCAGAATCCCAAGAGGAGAATGGAGAAGTGATTGCAGCTTGGCCATGCCCCTGGAGGGGTGATTTCTTGCTTTCTCTCTGTCTCTGTCTGGTGAGTGCACATGCCCTATAGCAAAAATCTCTCTTAAAAAAAAAAAGACTGTAAATCATACTGGTGCTGAAAGAACTTCTGACTCCCTTTTCTGAGGTGTGTATTGTGTGGGTGTAGTGGGAAGAGAGAAAGCTAGGTTAATCAAAATCTTCATCTCAGCTGCATGTGGGCCTTTTACTTTCAATACTCTAAGAATAACTTACTTCAAAAGAAAAGTGATTTGTAGGGGAAAAAAAATCGTCCTGTATTTTTAATGAGCAAATGCTTGCAGCCCAGACTGGGTTTTCAGAAGACAGTTGATGGGGCTAGTTTGCAAGCCTCATTAGCCTGCTGGAGCCAGTCTGTCTTCCAGGGGTCTGAGCTGGCTGTGGGAGGCCAAGGCCTGGGGCTTAGGTGGAGGGTGTAACAAGTAGCCACCCCGAGTCCGGCTCCGCAGGGACATCCTTCTTCCCTCCCACCGCTCCCCCGCGGAACCCCAGGGCCCACGCCAGATGGGGGGCGTGTTCAACTTTCGGGGACGTGCTCAGTAATACTTTATAAATAACGCGTGGGAGAATAACAGGAACTGAGTTTACTTGAGGGGTTTCAAAGCCTTGGGGGCTCCCTGATCCCCTGAGAACTGAAAGCTAAATGTAGCAGAAAGGGGGCGGGTTTTGTCGGGCCTCCAGGGCACAGGCTGGAGCCTGTACCAACAGTGCCTCCTTAGGGCCCAGAGCCCCGGGGTCTCCTCGCCAGGCTGCAGAGCACCAGCCCGACAGGCACACTCAGCGGGCCACGCAGTGGCTGTCACAGACCGGCTCCCGGAGTCAACGTGTGCAAAAAAACACCCCTTCTCATGGCCCGCTGTGTCTGAAGGCAGATGGGCTTCTCTTTCAGAGACAGAGACAGACCGAGAGTGAGAGACCTACAATACCTGCCAGCTAAGGGGCGCTAAAAAACGAGGCAAGCCTGCGCAGCGCCCCTGCGGGCACATTCCGGACAGGAATCATGTTCAGGAGTTCGGGGTTCGCTTTTCTTTAGGGGGGGTGTCTGCTTTTTGAGACGGTGCCTTCTTTCTTTAATCAAGACACTCTTCCCCCCACCCCGCCTCCCCTGGCGGAGCGGGGTCCGCAGCAGCGTGGTGGCCCCTGGTGCCCGGTTCCCGCGCCGCGTCCCGCCCGCCGCCCACGCCGGCTTCCCGCGCTGCCTGCCCGCCGCCCACGCCCCGCGTGCCCCCGCTCGGGCCAC
>NW_006160006.1:4191003-4196312 GCF_000334495.1 Tupaia belangeri chinensis | reverse complement strand
GCAGCGGGAGCTTGGCCCGGGACCGAGTGTACGGACCTGCAGCGGCGGTCAGAGCGATCCAGGCACCACGCTGGGCCGAAGCCAGAAACATTTTTCCATAGACCGTGGAAACAGCCCGAGGCGCTCCCAGCAGGGTTTTGCAACCCGAATGCAATGTTAAATTTCCGATTTCTCAAGGGAAGGGAAACTCTGCTGTTAAAATTGGGAAGGGAGGGCGGTGCGTGTCTGCGTGTTCGTCAGCTGAGCAGGCTGTGTTTCTCCCCACTTCAAATTATGCCAGATTCTGACTTTAAGAATAAACCGTGGGCATATTTGAGAATGTGGAATCTTGTCATTGCTCAGGCTCAAAGCAAAATAGGCACTAGTTAATCTCGATCATCGCCACGAGCAGAAATATATGTTTTATTCTTTTGTGTGACTGACACCGTTTGAGAGAAGAATGACGTGCTCTTACATACTGCAGGAAATTACCCTAACAAAGAAACCTCACTTAAATGTACAAGTCAGTCAAAAGTATCCTTTGAGTTCCTTGCAGTTTCATTATTCTTTTTAAAAACTATCTGCTTTCGGGAACCAGCAGTTAGCGTAATGGCTATGTCGCTGGACTCCCACGTAGTCGACCGCGGTTCGCGTCCTGGACCCGGTGGCTTAAAACTCACTCCGGGCGCGTGGGCGTGCGTCCCCAGGATCCCGGGCTCGCTTTCTGACTCTAATGTCTCTCTCTGTCTGGCGAGCGCATGCGCCCTATAGTGAAAATCTCTCCAAAAAAAAATTTTTTTTTAATTTAAAAACTATCTGCTTTCTTACATCATTTAAAGTCTGTTCAGAAGATTTCATTTGCCTGGGTATCAGGAATACCTCAGTTTATAAGAAAATTACAGTAACGTTGTACAAAGTCATAGTTTTAAAAAAAGGAGCCACGGTTTAATGAATAACTTTCTTTTAGACGATTTTTTTTCTATAGGGTGCGTGCAATTGCAAGAGAGACAGAGACAGAAAATGAGAAATCACCCCCCAGGGGGGACGGCTACATGCAATCCCTTCTCTTCCTTTCTCCTATCAGGATTTTGGGCACACTTGCACATGTGCCTGGCATGAGTTTCAAGCCACCAGGTCCAGGACTCAAACTGGAATGGACCATGTGGGAGTCTAGCTCCTTAACCACTATGCCACCTGCTGGCCTCATGAATAACTTTTTCCCCCCACTTTTAACTTAATGTTTTGACCTGGAAATTCTTATGTCGGGAGGTTCACCTCCATACAGAAGATAATAAATCCAGGCACGGCAGCTTTCACAGTCTATGAAGTTTTCTGGTGAAATGTTTCATTCTGAAAACATTCTTTGGCTCTATTTTATAATTTCTATAGTACTGTGAGGTGGACTAAGATTCATATATGATATTCCTTTTATTTTGTATAAGTATTTTGTATCACTTGTTGAAAAGCTACGAGTTACTGGGCAGATTTACTCTTCCATTATAGGATCGTTTATTGTGTTTTTCAGGGGAAAAAAAAAGAACTGAAGGGGTAAGTTTAAGGAAAGAAATTCTTTTTTGTTTTCATTTTAAAATATTTCCTCTACCTTAGCTTTTTCAACTTTAAAACAAAAGGTTTACATTTTATTGGGCAAGATTTTCCTCATGCACCCAACTTATAACTCCCGGTTATAAGAAGGCACTTTTAAAGTAATTGTCTTACTCGTCTGCCCCCTCCCAGTGCTCCATTTGCAATATCCATTATTTAGTTGGAAAAAGAAATTATTCACTGCAGCAAAGATTTGCCAAATGTTCATTTTGTGTAGAGTAGTGTTAGGATTGTGTTTGTGTGCATACGTGTGTGTGCGTGCGTGTGTGCATGCGTGTGTGCGTGTGTGCATACGTGTGTGTGCTTGCATGTGTGTGTGCGCACGTGCTGTGTGTGGGAGATGGGTTGGGGTGGGCTAGAGAGACAGCAGGAGAAATTGGACTACACAGCCCGAGCAAAATGATGTGGATGTATGAATGAGTGTGAGGAGAGATGAAAAATGTAATAAAACAGAGCTCAGTCCTGCTCTCTGCGGCCCATGAGCACCTGTTCTGCTCAGCACTCTACGGGGAGGAGTCCTGCCAGTCGGGGGCACGGCTCAGCACTCTTTCATTCAGCCTCCATCGGGCTGTCTTGGCACAGGTGCTCTCCCATCTTCCTGTGCGACCCTGAGTTAACCTGCTGTAGACTACTTCTCACCTAGAACCTTGCATTAGTCACCCAGCGCCTCAGAGCCGTGCAGGCTGCCTAGCACACTAGGTGTTCACTAGGAGCTTGCTGAGTGGATAAAGGCAGTATTCATCATGAAAGGGGCCTTCTTTAAACATTATATATGTTACCTCCTCATTAAAAATACTGACATATTTTAGGGATGCAAAGAAAGTTGTCCTCAGTTTTCCCCGATGTCTAAAGGGTACTCAGGATGGCATTTCCTTCATCTGTTTACTGGTTTTTATAATTTACAGAATTTAATATTTTATGTGCATGCATATATTTAAAATAGAAAAGTTTTGGTAACTGCGATATGAGTTGTGGCTCATTTAAATAAAAATAGCTAGTGTGACTACAATTTGCCGTTTTAGTTCATGTCGCTTATGTGAAAGGTTTAATCACTGCAGACACTAGTGGAAAGTTTGAAGCGCTCCACTGTCACTATTGTCTAGAGACGTGTCTCCCCTTATTTCAGTTTGGGGCACTGAAAATGTCTCTAATTTCAGTGGTTTCATATACATGTGTGCATGGATATGCACACACAGACACACATGCAGTGTCATACTCTATCCTGTATGTCTGAGGTCACTCATTTCTCTTATTTTAAAGCTGGGAAAATCAAACTATTGGGTTGCTGGAAAAGTCATGATGCATTTTTACATAGAAAAACGTAGAAAATATGCCACAACTTTTCCAACAACCCAATACTTTTTTTCCTAAGATTTAAAAAATTGATTAATTTACTCCATGGTCGAGAGACAGAAATACATAGAGACAGAGAGCCAGCCCCCCCAAGAGGATCTCCACACACGGTGCACCCCCAGCCTCAGTCATCCCCGATCATGGGCAAACACGTACTGAGGAGGAGGGGTCTCTGGATGTGAACCTGGAATCCTCTCTGTGGTCAGCCTCGAAGAGCATCGTGTTTTACCACTGCGCCGCTGTTAAGCCCCTGAACTTCTTTCGCAAGGATTGGTCAGGGGTATTACTCAGCATCCACAGTGTGTCGCAGACTCTCCCAAGCACCATCACTACCATGACAATAGTTTAGACTTTTTCCTTATCTCCATTAAAATCTAAGAGATTGGGAACCAGCAGTTAGCGTAATGGCTATGTTGCTGGACTCCCACGTAGTCGACAGCAGTTCGCATCCCGGACCCGGTGGCTTAAAACTCACGCAGGGCACGTGTGCGTGTGTGCCCAAGATCCCGAGAGGAGAATGGAGGAGAAGGGATTGCGGCGTGACCATCCCCCCCGGGGGGTGATTTCTCGCTTTCTGTCTCTATGTCTCTCTCTGTCTGTCTGTCTGGTGTGATGTTAATCTTGTTCAGCAAGCCACCAGGTCTTGGACTCAATCGCAGTTGGCCTTTTGGGAATCCAGCACCTTTAACCACCCTGCCACCTGCTGACTACCCAGTGTATGTGATTCTTAAAGTAAAAACCAAGAGGTGAATTGTGGTTTAAAAGCACCAGCAGCACTGCTGGCCAGGTAGCTGCCCTGTTCATGGTAATCTGGCCTACCTCTGAGGCTTGAAAGTTGATCGCGGGATGGTTTGTCACTGAGCAGAATGTCCAGCTGGTCTACGGTAAAAGCTTGAAAACATCTGCTGAGCATCCACCTAGGTGCCGGGCTAGGGCTCCTACACTTGGGAGCTGGCATCTGAATGGTGCATAAACTCAACAGCATTTAGGTCGCTGCATTTCTGCCCAAGGTTTTCATGCTGCCATATTTATTTAGCATCTGCAGTGGGGAAGTTTCCATGCCATCCGTGTGTTGTGGGAGTTAATGAGGTGAGCAAGAAGTAGTTCCTGCTCTTCTGTTAATATTTACAAATGAATAAGAGACTGGTGGGCTTCCCAGTTGCAGCGTAGAGCGGATTACGTCATGAAGCATAGACAGCGATAAACAAAGCATTGTGGGCATTCCGAAGAGGAGGACCACATCCCATTGAGTAGACCAGGGCTGGGGATGGCCTTGGTTCCACAGGAAACAACCCAAGTTTCAGGCCAGACTACGTGACCACACCAGGCAGCAGGCAGAGAACACGAGCTGTTGTAGATTAGGCGTTTTGAAGTTCTTACCCACATTGGCCTTCTCCTACCCAGACATTGTTTGCCACATGCATTTGAAAAGTGAGTTCTGTTACTGGAACACAAGCGAAGGCAGGACAGCGACGGCAGACTTCCACTGACCGCCATTGGCTGGCTGTGCACATGGAACTGCTCCGGCCCCAGGGGGCTTCTTAGAGGGTTAATAGATGAACAGGGGCAGATGAGAAAACTGTTTCCAGCTCAGTGCATTAACGTAGGCGGTCGCATGGTGTCCTCCTTGTCGCTAACCGGGGACCGTTTATTCCGCAGGGTTGTAAGATGGACTCGGAGCTCAGGGAGCACAACAGCACCCTCGCTGCGGAGAACGCCAGCGCCGCGCCGGGCCGGGCCGGCTTCCCGGTGTGGGAGGACTTCAGGGGCAGCGTGGACGACCTGCAGTACTTCCTGATCGGGCTCTACACGCTCGTCAGCCTCCTGGGCTTCGTGGGGAACCTCCTGATTTTAATGGCCCTGGTGAAGCGGCGGCACCAGCAGACCACGGTGAACTTCCTCATCGGGAACCTGGCCTTCTCCGACATCTTGGTGGTGCTCTTCTGCTCGCCCTTCACGCTGGCCTCGGTGCTGCTGGACCGCTGGCTGTTCGGCCGCGTGCTGTGCCACGTGGTGCCCTTCCTGCAGTGCGTGTCGGTGCTGGTGTCCACGCTGATCCTCATGGCCATCGCCGTGGTCCGCTACCACACGGTCAGGCGCCCGCTGTCCAGCAGCCTCACGGCCAACCACGGCTACTTCCTGATCGCCGCGGTGTGGACGCTGGGGCTGGCGCTGTGCGCCCCGCTGCCCGTGTTCCACCGCCTGGTGGAGCTGCGCGACACGGTGGGCGCGGTCGTGTGCGTGGAGGCCTGTCCGTCGTCCGCCTACAGGGTGGCCTTCACGCTGAGCCTGTTGCTGGCGCAGTACGTGCTCCCGCTGCTGTGCCTCACCGCCAGCCACGCCGGCCTCTGCAGGAGCCTGCGCTGCGGGCT
>NW_006160006.1:4170763-4188602 GCF_000334495.1 Tupaia belangeri chinensis | reverse complement strand
GGAGCGCCCCCGGGCCCTGCCCGACAGCCTGGGCTCCAACGCCAAGGTGGTCCCCGGAGTCCCCACCTGCTTCGAGGTGAAAGCCGAGGAGAACTCGGACGGCCCCCAGCCCAGGGCACAGCGCTCGGCCACGCGCATCCGAAAGCGGTCGCGCAGTGTGGTCTACAGGCTGACCGTGCTGATCCTGGTGTTCGCCGTCAGCTGGATGCCCCTGCACCTGTTCCACGTGGTCACCGACTTCAACGACAGCCTCATCTCCAACCGGCACTTCAAGCTGGTGTACTGCGTGTGCCACCTGCTGGGCATGACGTCCTGCTGTCTTAACCCACTCCTGTACGGATTCCTCAATAACGGGGTCAAGGCCGACCTGCTGTCTCTTACACCCTGCCTTCACGTGTCCTGACCCTCGGCCTGCGCCAGGGTCAGTACGCGGGGTCGTCTGGGATACGTTCCTCCTAGGCGTAGGTTCGCCAATGTGTGCAATTTACCAACGTATTCTAGATGAGAAGGTCAGTTCATAACCTGTGAAAGATCATTTTACTGTGATAATAGGTTTATTTAGCAGTAGAAAGTCAATGTCATTCTGACTGGTACTTTCATTTTAAAAAGAAGTTCTATTACCTTCCATTTCGTGTTGTCTTGCAAACTAATTATTTTTTTTGTCTAAAATAAAAGTTATGTTTAATCAACTCAGTATTTTTGCCCAGAATTGTAATTATCCTTCCTGAGGAATATTTCGTTTCAGATTTGAAGAAATTCTATAATTATCTGTTTGTATTTCTACTCCATAATTCTCTCAATACTTAGTTTGTGAAAGTACAGAAAACTTCTTTTTAGGCTTTTGCTGTAGGTCCCATGCACTTGCCAGAGAGACAGAGAGAGGGAAAGTGAGAAATCACCTCCAGGGGAATGAATGGTCACACCGCGATCCCTTCTCCTTCAGTCTCCTGTCAGGATTTTGGGTACACGTGCACATACTCCTGGTGTGGTTTTCAAGATGCCAGGTCCAGGATTCGAACTACAGAGTCAGCCATGTGGAAATCCAGTGCCTTAACCACCATGCCACTTCCTTATGTCCAGAAAGTCATAACTATATGGCAGATGTATCCCTGATTCATGACTATGTTTTTTAGCATTGGGTGCAGCTTTGGAAATCCTTCAGAAAAATGCTTATTTCCTATTATTGAGAATTAATTAAAATTTCAATTTAACTCTACTGTCTTAGTAATACCCAGTTAACTGATCAGGCAAAAGTAGATGTTAAATCTCTTCTAGACTTATGCCACAACATTAAATACTAGCAAATATTAAGGATGTTTTAGCATATACTATTACTATTTTTAAGAGAGATTTTTTTGCTATAGGGTATATGTGCTTTCCAGAGAAACAGAAAACAAGAAATCATCCTCACCCCCCCAGGGGATATGGCCATTCCATAATCCTTTCTCATGTCTCCTCTTGGGATTTTGGGCATGCATTCACACACACCCTGAGTGAGTTTCAATCTGCCGGGTCCAGGACTCAAACCACCATTAGTCATATGGGAGTCCAGTGACGTAATTGCTACACCATCTGCTGGTCGCACCTCCTCCTTCTCTGGTTTGTGCCAAGACTGGATGGTCTATTTTGAGGGCTCTTACTACACTGGGCGGTCAGTGACCCAGCCCCTTGCCAGCCTGGGAAGTATGGGTGAACATTCATCGGGGGAACTCCACAGGCACTTAGGGAATTCTGCCCCTCACAAGGTCAAAGCGGCTTGGCTCACTCGGGCCTTCTCTGCCCAAGCGTGATCAGTCATCATACCGGCTCTTCGCTGAGTCCACCTCCCGTGGTTACAAAGGCTCTCTGATTCAGTCCTCTTCTGGACTTAAAGTTCGGAACTGGTCACAAGCCCCCTCTCCTGTTAGCTGCCCTCCAATCTCCCTGCTGCGTTGTGAGGGTCCTCCCAGGCGTCTGCATTACAACAGATGGAACAAGTAAGGAAGTGTGGTTCACGCTGGGTTTTTCTGTCTCCTTTTATTTGACTTCTTTCTGCCTAGGAAGAATATCACTTCCTAATATTTTCCTTTTTCTCTGCCCTGTTTTTGGCTTACAGTAAAACTATGCTCAAAACATCAAGGTTTGCTTTTGGAAAGGAGGCTATAAAGATACGGTATTTTCTCTCTTTCAGTGCTTGGAAACAAGACTGTCTCACCATGGAGCAAAATAAAAAGATTAAGTTGAAGACCGAGACTTCTGTATTTAAAAGCAGTAGGCGGGACGAGCAGATGGCGTAATGGTTATGATGTTGGACTCCCACATAGTCGATTACAGTTTGAGTCCCAAATCCAGCGGCTTAAAACTCATGAGGGGCGTGTGCGTGTGTGCCCAAGATCCCGAGAGGAGAATGGAGGAGAAGGGGCTGTGGCGTGGCCATCCCCCTGGGGGGTGATTTCTTGCTTTCTGTTTTTTCTGTCTCTCTGTATTTCTGGTGAGCACACGTGCTCTACAGCAAAAATCTCTCTCTAAAAAATAAAAATAAACAATAGGCCTTCACACTTTCACTAGGGCAATCAATTTCAAGGTTCAATATTAGAGGCTGAAGGGGAAAGACTATAATAAAAGCAAATATAAATACTTAAGAAGGCATTTTATCCTATTAGAGTAGCTAATATTAGCAAAACTAACTATCAAACCACAGGTCTTTTTGGTTGTTGCTGGATGAGTTTAGTTGAAGTAGAAAAGCGTAATTGGGCTCTTAACTATTGAACTCACAGCAATTTATCTTCTCTAACCAGAAATGACTAAACGTTCTTAATAACTGGAGTTGAGACATTTCAATGGGTTGGTGGATAGAAGTCATTAAGACTGGGACTAATGGCTTTAGGAGATTATTATGAGCAATAATTTCTTCCATGGGGACTGATTAGTGAGTTGAACAATTTATGTTCAGTCAACTCTCCACGGCTCGGAGGCTGGTTACTTAACTTTTCTCTTGTCTTCTCCCGTGTCTGACTTGATCATTTGTCCAATAACACCTTCGCAAAAGCATAGCTAGGGAAATAAACGGAGATGATCTTATAAACAGCCTCATTACTTTCTGACAATTATTTGAACATGTGTAATGCAGGAAGAGACAGAGTGAGTTGTGGTAATTATGTAAATGATTCCTGCTCTGTTGTCCATTACTGTGGATAACACGATAGATGAGAGAAAACGCTGGGGAAACCATGGAGAGCAACTGAAGTAATGAAGAAATGCCCCACGAGGATTATTTAGCCGACAGGTATCTGTTGAACATTTACTATGCACTAGGAACTCTTCCAGGTCTCTGGGGTAGGTCGTTGAGCAGAATTGACCCAAAATATCCCTGCTCATTCCACATTTTTCTTCTGGGAGGGACGGAGGGACCTGCCTTCGGGGCAGGAGATGGACAGTCAGTAAGGATAAGGCCGATGAATATACCAGGGACCCGCAGACAGGCTTGGAGTATGCATGTTAGAGAAAACAATGCCTGGATTTTAAAATCTTTTGCACCAAAATGAACTCATACTTTAATTCTGTTTTTCTAAAACCATTTTGAAACATCTTCTTATAGTAATAATATGATAGTATTTTTCTTTTTGAGAGGTTTTTGCTGTAGGGCGCGTGCACTCACCAGAAAGACAGAGAGAGACAGGGAGACAGAAAGCAAGAAATCACCCCTCAGAGGGGATGGCCATGCCACAATCCCTTCTTCTCCGTTCTCCTCTCAGGATCTTGGGCACGCATGCACACATGCCTGGGTTGAGTTTAAGCCACCAGGTCTGGAACTCGAGCAATGGTCAACTACATGGGAGTCCAGCAACATAGCCATTACGCCAACTGCTGGTCCCTAGCATTTAGATACATGCATAGTTTTCCAAGACTGCCTTAACCAAGTACCACAGGTAGGGTGGCTTAAAACAACAGAAACTTATGGGTAGATCTGAGGCTAGAAGTCTGAAATCCATGCGTCCTCAGAGCTGTGTTCCATCGGAAGCCCGCAGGGCTCCTCCTCAGCTCCTTCCTAGTTTTTTGGTATTCCTGGCAGCAGCCTGACTCCAACTTCCGCCCTGGTCATCACATGATGCTCTCCTCAAGTCTTCTGTTTCTAAGGACACTGTTTATATTACATCACAGCCTCCTACACACACACACACTCACACACACACACACACACACTCCAGGAGAACTTCATTGTAATGAGCTAATTACATCTGCAATGAATCTGTTTCCAACTAAGTTCACATTGTGAGGTTCTCGGGGTCAGGTTTTCAACAACTGTGCAGGGGGCACAACTCAAGCCTTGAAGTGTAGTAACCGTTCTCGTGAAGAGAAGGACCTTACCCAGCGCAGAGCAGAGCGGAGGGCCGTGTGTGAGCAGAAGGGGAGAGGAGGCTGGTGGAGCTCGGAATGGAAGGCTCTGTGGCCCTCACTGGGAAGACAACGTTGGTGCAGGCTTGAAGAAGGTGAGGAAGCTAGTGGTGTGCTCTCGGCGCAGGAGCACTCAGGGACGAAGGTCGAGCTGAGGTGGAGGCCGGGAAGAGGGAGCGCACTGGGAAGCCAAAGGAACAGGAAGGAGGTCTTTGTAGAAGTGCAGCCCCAGAGGGACAGGGGTAAGGAGTTGATCCAGGGACAGCTTGTCCAGGTCCTTGTGAGCAGTCGTCTGCATGTGGGCATTGATGCTTCATAAAATGGGGAGCTTTGGTGGATTGAGTAGGGATGCCATTTGACCTACACTAACAGGATCCCCAAGCTAGGGGAATAGACCACGGTCCTTGTGTTCCTCTGCGACGTTAGCAACCGTGGATGCCCCTGTGTACATACACAGTTACTGAGGAGGAGTCTTCAAAGACTTCATAGAAAATGTGTATCATGAGAAAAAGTGAGGCCGGATATGGCACGGTTGTAGCATACAATACCACGACACTGACCCCCACGGAAAGGTCCTGGGTTCAGATCTGGAGACGCCCCTGAACACTGGGCACACGTGTGTCCCTGATCCAGGCTGGATGAGGCTGGGGAGGACTGTGGCCTTGGGACCCTGAGGCAAGGGCTGTCTTTCTGTTGCTCTGTCTTTCTATTGCTTCTGCTTGTGAAGGAGGTAAATAAACATAAAAACAAAAATCTATGTACAGCTTTCAAAATATTTTTGCGCAAAACAAACTTGTACTTTAATTCTCTTTTTCCACGGACCTTTTGCGGTCCCCTCATATATTCATAAATTCACTGAGGTTTGCACAATAGTGATGGTTTAATTCTAAGAAATTTCATTGCTTTTACATTTATTAAATCCAGTAATTAAAAGTACTTTCCTTTATTGTTTGGTTACCCAGTGGTATAGCTCTTTTAGAAAAATCAGAAAGTTAGATTCTGTCTCTACATACTACTTGTCAGAAAATGACTAACTCGTGGGCACAAACACATTAGATGAGTCTGGATTCGCTGCTTTTATTGTCATTTTTTGGAGAAGCTCCAATCATTTCATTTTAGACCAGTAGGTGCCCCTTCAAGTTGTCTCCGGGTCACTTGATTTTTTCGGTCAGTATTTATCATTGTTATCTGTGTGTGTGTGGGGGGATCCTACGTCACACAACAGGGGTAGAACTCTATTATGTGCACCCCAATTCCTAAATGATAAAGGGAAGATTTGAAACAACACCAGTACCTCAACCCCGGGATTTCAAATCTCCCTTCCTCTCAGCAGGCTTACTCAGGGAGTTAGATGTTAATAGCTAAGCAGTATAATGCCGGCAGATAATCCTGTCACTTTCAGTGACTTTACTGTACTCCTTGCAATGCGTTTATAGCCAGTTAATGCCGACTCAATCAGATGTAAATTAGATGCATTCTCAAAGGAGTTAAAAGCCAGGCTTTTTGGTAGTGCATGTTCAGGAAATAATTTAGGAAATAACTTTGTCAGAAAGTATGATGGCTGGAGTCCCAGACTACTCTCAACTTTCACCAAAGAAGTGTTTCTGAGGGGGACCAGTGATAGCATAATGATTATGTCACTGGACTCCCACGTTGTCGACCGCGGTTTGCGTCCCGGACCTGGTGGCTTAAAATTCACGCCGGGCGCGTGTGCGTGCATGCCCAAGATCCCGAGAGGAGAATGGAGGAAAAGGGACTGTGGCATGGCCAACCCTCTGGGGGGTGATTTCTCATTAATCTCTCTGTCTCTCCAGCTAGTGCACGCAAAAAAATCTCTTTTCAAAAAAATATTCTAGAGGATGGTGATTAAAGAATGACAAGAGATCACAAGTGTACTCTGTACATTATACCTGAAAATTCTTCCTCTCCTGGGAACCAGCAGTTAGCGTAATGGCTATGTCACTGGACTCCCACGTTGTCGACCGCGGTTTGCGTCCCGGACCTGGTGGCTTAAAATTCACGCCGGGCGCGTGTGCGTGCATGCCCAAGATCCCGAGAGGAGAATGGAGGAGAAGGGATTGTGGTGTGACCATCCCCCCTGGGGGGTGATTTCTCGCTTTCTATCTCTCTGTCTCTCTCTGTCTGGCGAGCACACATGCCCTATAGCAAAAAAAAAAAAAAAAAAAAAAAAAAACTTTTCCAAAAAATTCTGCCTCTCCTCCCTAAACACACGGCATCCCCTGTCATTACTGAGCTGATCTGATTTAAACTCACCTGAGGCTTCTTATGGTTTCTATTATTGATCCTACAGTTTCTTCTTATTGATCCTACTTAGCAGATATATTCATGCATCTGAATCTAAATAAAAATTAATATTTTACATAAATTTGAATGCTAATATATAATTCATATCATTTTTATATCAATATTTTTTTCAATTTGTATTTTTCTAAATACATCTGACCACAAAGGTTTGGGTAAAGTCTTATAGATAAACCCCTATCTACCACTTTACTTATTCCCCGACAACCAAGTTTTAGTAACTAACTCCATGAACTATTCTTTCTAAAAGCATGTATGTGTTTAGAAGGACTGACAATAAAACTGCCATCCAATTTCATGACTTCCTAGTTCTCCCCTAGTTCTAACACTACCCTTCCCTTAGGCGCTAGCTTGGGGATCCCTGGCATTCAAACTCCCATCCGTGAGCTAGGCCCCTCGTGCAGCCCTCCAGCCCAGTTTTGTCAGGCCCGGCGACTCCAACTAGTCTTCTGGTCTCGGACTCCCAGCGGGAGGGTTGCAGGTGGCGGGCAGGGCCTTCCCTGGAGAACGAAAACAAACCCAGAGCTGCGTCGACCACCGCCCAGCCCATTGCCCTGACCCATCCGAGCACAGTCTCTGGCCTCTCTCTTTTCTAAACAATCGACTCTAACGCTACCACTAGTAATGAGTGTGATCAAAGTAGGGAGCGTTCCGTGTCACCATTGTCCGGTCACCATGGCCAGCACCGGAGCTCGCCCACCAGGGGTCGCTCACGGCAGTGGTTGGGACCATCGAAATCACTGGCTGCTCTAATACGCGCTGCTTAAGTGTCTATTAAAACAGTTATTATTATTATTAATTATTATTATTTTGGAGAGATTTTCACTATAGGGCGGGTGCGCTCGCCAGACAGAGAGAGACAGAGAGACAGAAAGCGAGAAATCACCCCCCAGCGGGGATGGTCACGCCGCAATCCCTTCTCCTCCATTCTCCTCTCGGGATCTTGGGCACTCACGCACACACGCCCGGCGTGAGTTTTAAGCCACCGGGTCCGGGAAGTGAACCGCGGTCGACTACGTGGGAGTCCAGCGACATAGCCATTACGCTAACTGCTGGTTCCCTAAAACAGTTATTATTAACTCTCCGCTCTTTCCATGTGCATGCTGAGCCCGCGAAGGTCAGCCCCGCCAGCCGGAAGGGCATGCTGCGGCAAGGACTCAGTTCACAGGCGGTAGTGGAACGCTGGAAAACGCAGTGCTGCCCTTGGTCGGGGTAAAGGCGTTCGTTCCTCCGGTGCTTTGACTGCGGCTGCTTGCAGCAGGCCCCAGCTTCCAGGAAGCGTGGGAGCTGAACTACCAGTTAATGAGGAGGAGAATCTGGCCCATCATCTGCAAATTTGTCTCCAGATGCTGTTCAACAGCTTCAGAAGTTGCAGTAACTAATTAAAATTGTATATAGTATGTTCACATATCGTAATTCCTAATAAAAGCACTGCTAAAATGAGAAAATAATTGGGCCTATTTGGTGTTTGATGTACTGGGTAGAAAGACTATCTACTATCCAAATTCATAATAACGCTTTATAGAGACGTACTCTCAGAGGGGCTCTTCAAAAAGTTCATGGAAAATCCCTGCTATAAAAATACTATGCATACATTTCTAAATTTTTTACCCTAAAATAAACTCATACTTTAATTTCACATTTCCTTGGTGTTTTTGAAGCCTGATTTATATAAATTGAAGCTGGACTTCTAATACATGTAATCATTTAGGATCAGAATATGATTTTTTTTAGGTTGAATTTATGAAAACAATTGTTATGAAAACAATTCCAAATATTAGAGTAGAGTTTTTCTTTTTCTTTTTCTTGTATAGGTTTTTGCTTTAGGGTACATGCACTCACTGGAGAGACAGAGACAGTAAGAGGGAAAGTAGTGTGGCCATCCCTGCACACACATGCGCCCAGCGTGTCAAGCCACCGGGTCTGGGACTTGAACTGTGGTTAGCCATCTGAGAATCCAGTGATATAACTGCTATGCCATCTGCTGGCCGCTCAGAGTGGGTTTCTTAATATATTCTTGATTTGAAAATATTTACCTGGATCTATAGCTTAAATCTACCAAAAAAAAAAAGTTTCATTTATGAACTTGTAAAATAATTTCAACATAGTTTAAAGCAAGTTAAATATGTGTAAAAAGTAAAACCAAAATCTAAATCTCCCTTGAGGTACAATATGGCACACATTCCACGCACTTTCTGAGGATCCTCTGGTAGAGCAGAGACTGCAGTAGCACACGGTCGTCTGCACTTCCACGAGCGGATGCAGAAGAGATAAGGAAGCCAAGGGTGACGAAAACAGTAACATGCAGCACGCTGATTAGGAAGGGGCAAATGTGTGATACTTCCTGTGCTTTTAGTGTGATCTATTTACTTGTAAGTTTTACTGTATAGTTTACGTTTACATATATCATACTTCTTCCATGAGAGGGAGACAGAAAGAGAGAGAGAGAGACAAGCATCCCCAGGAGTCTCCACGCCACGATCCACCCCGCCTCAGCTGGCATGGATCACGGGCACACGTTTCCCACGTGCTCATGTTGATCCCGGGACACAAACCAAGGACCTTCTCCACTTGGGCCCACTTAGGTTACCACTGCCCACCACCCACTTCCGCAGGCGGTTTTAATAATGACTGCCTTTCTCTCCATGTGCTCTTTCACAGCCTATCTTGGGCAAGCTCCCTCACGACTACCCTGTTGATGAATGGGCTCAGAAGAAGGAATGGAATGGAAAATTTGGAATTCAGCCCTGGAGTTTGGGCCACGCTATGGCACAGGGCTGATGCAACTGGCCCCACATGAGAGAAGCCCTGTGTTTGATCCTGGGACCTTCCTGAGCACACAGGGACATACATTCTTACGGCGTGGGCCGACTGAGACTGCAGGTTGAAAACCATGCTGGACGATGTACACGAGTGCCCCAAATCCAGACGGGATGGAGAACTGGAGGAGGAGGGGTTGCAACCATTTCAATACTTGGCTCTTTCTTTAAGACATAATATCAGATAAAGATGTATGACATTTCAGTACTTGTATAAAAAACTTGACCTAGAGAACATCTATTTTTCATAAAAATGTAAAAACAAGTTTCTTAACCCCTTTATTATTGTTTTTAGGGGATTTTTGTCCAGAAATAAATTTTATTTTAAAGCATCATTAGAAACAATCATTGAATTGCAGTTACTACATTATTTTCATGATTTTTCTTTTGAGGCAAGTGGATTACCATTAGGGGTTTGAAAGCGCATACCCAGAGTGATGTGTCTAACATTGCAATTAAATACACAACGGCTGGAAATGAAGTATCTACCTCAGAACTTGGAGAAGACATAGCTAAAGCAGATGCTTGCTATGAGGCCTTTCGTTCCATGTGGATGTTCTCATTAGCTTAAAAAGTGTGAGTATCAGCATTGTCAGGGGTTCTTGCGCCTCCTCTCAAATTCTTGTGCTTCCACTCTCTGGACGACAGTCCTGCTGGCTCTAGTCCTTTACTTCACAGTTTAAAGGAAGGCAGCTCTTAAAGAAGGAGGTCGCATGTCACCCTAGCAACCTGGTGGGAAGTGGGGACACTCTTAGGTCACAACAAAGCAAAACTGCCATTGGGAGCTCTTTGAGAGCTGACCACTCTCGGCTGGTCATGTTGTCTTGATGAAAATGACACCAGCTCTTAAAAGTGGCAGAAGTGTGTCCTAAAAGCACTACGTACAATTGCATGGTCAGCTAATTATTCTCAGAAGAGAACATCGGCAGTGCCGAGGAGGTTAGCACGCACTACCTTTCTGTGTAAGTGATATTTAGTTAAAAAAAAAAAAGTAAATGTTAAGGAAGGCTAAATAGGAATACAGACCGTTGGAGAATTTATGAAACTAGTGGGGATCTTCGAGAAGCTCGTGGAAAATGCTTTGAAAAACACTATATGTGCATGTTAATTTTTAAAATACAAAACAGACTCATATTTTAATACCATTTGTTCCCATGGGACTGCAAGGTGGTGTGTATTTAAGTGTGACAATAGGGTGGACAACCGGTGGTTGACAAGACAGAGTAAACTAGGTAGTGTCACCGGTGTCCATTCTCTGCAACCCTGGACCACGGAATGTTCTGCTTAAAAACTGTAGGGGTCAGGGGCAAGGAAGTAGGGGACCCAGCAAGCCATACCCTGGTCTAAAGTTTCACAGCATTCGTTAGCATAGTCAAAGTCTGAGATCTTATAGGCAAGATATTTGTCTCACTTTAATCTAATTTTCTCTAAAATAATTTGACCTTTGAGAACATTTTATAAACTATTTCTTAATATCCCTGATGAAGTTAGTGGTTCACAGAACACAGCTCTAGACTGTGAGGAGTCACTGGAATTGAGTTTTTTGGGCTGTTGGGTTTTTGCTTGTTTTGTTTTAAATAATAAAACCCATAACATCAGAGGAATATATACTGGAAAGTGCTGATTTATTAAGGCCCCAAATTGAGATGTTTCTCAGCCCCATTTAAGAGTTTGGAGAAGAAAGGGACACATTTGACTAACCATGAATTGGGGCTACAGAGCTTAGCATATGTCAATAAGCAGTTCAAAGTTTTTGGCTAATGAGGATTTAAAAAAAAAAAAAAAACATAGCTGGAAGTCTCTGAGAGAGTAATCTGTAAGAGTAGCTTTAAAAGTGGTTTTTTATTTGTTTGTTTGTTTCTTCTAGAATGTTTGGGTTGTGTCTGTTTTAAGAGAAACTGATTTCATATTAATCCTTGGGGGGTAAAAATGGATACACACCTTTTCTGTAATTCAATGAATTATTTATTTTTTCATTAGTAAACATATAAATAATATCATTTCAACTGAGATAAGTGTATTTTGAATAAAATACGTTTTCAAAGTTCCTCTGCAGCGCCGCTTCCTGCTCCAGACTGCGGGCTCACCCTGGCCTCCCTCGCTCGATTTGCCCTTTAGCTGCATGGAGAAAACCAGGGAGCGTGCCCGGAGCGGAGCGTGGCCTCCCCACCGTAACTCACAGCAGTGGAGGGACAGCTGCTGGGGACTTGCTTGCAGAGCTGCACATTTTAAAACAAAAAACTTGGGAGTTCGGGGCCAGCCCCATAGTCTACTGGTTAAGAAAGTCAACTCCTTTGGATTGACTGGGGTCAACAGATGACGCAGTGGTTAGGGCACTGGTTAAGTGGTTAAGGTGGTTAAGGGTTCTCACACGGCCAACCATGGTTGGAGTCCCAGACCCAGTGGCTTGAAAATCAAGCTGGGCATGTGTGTATGCTGGTCCCAAATCCTGGGAATGAAGGAGAAGGGATTGCAGCCTGGCCATCCTCCTGGGGTGGGGGGTCTCTCCTCTCATTCTCTCTTTCTCTAGCAAGCACATGTGCTGTATGGCGAAAACCTAAAAAATAAAGTCAAATCCCATATGGTCACCCACAGTCCGGAGCCTAAGCCGTGGCAGCTTGAAAACACATCAGGCACATGTGTGCTCAAGGTCCTGGCAGCATGAGAAATGGAGGAGGAAGAGCCCATGCGTGACCAGCACCCAGACCCCCACCCAACCCTGCCTCTTTCTGGTGAGCCCCAGCACCTTCTGGTAATTCTAAAAAACATTGGGTGTCTTATTTAAAAGACTAAAATGACCAAGAATGTAAAATTCTCTGTTGAAAATGATGTGTCATATATGGTAATAACTTTGATTTGGTTGTCAAATAAATCAATAAATGAAAAGACTAAAATTATATGTAAATGAAAAAGATTCAGATAAGATATTATACAAAGCAGCACCCACACAAATATGCCCTACAAGAACACTTGATTGTCTTCTTCCACTCTAGAAGGTTTCAGAGAAACATGTTCATCTTCTGTGACCAGGTCTTCTGAAACAGAGCCTTACGGCTTCTGAGTAGTATATCCCAGTAGAAATCTTTCTTAGATCATCTGCTTCAGCTCCCCCAGTTTTCTCAGGGTTTTAGCACATAAAATACTGTTAAATTGATATCCTAGGAAGCTTTCAAAACTACTTCAAAAACCATGTTTAATAGTTTTTAATGTGACTGAATGTTATTTCTGATGAGACAAAGTATCCTGGTGACCTTGTGATGTGAAAGGATGTAATTAAGTTCAGAATCTGATGAGCCCTCAAAATTAATACTCTTAGCGAGATGGGAATCTGGTTTAGGAGGGCCCAAACTGAAGGATGAATTTTTGTAGATGAAGTTCAGCCTGATTTGGTCTTGTTCCAGGTAGAGCTAGTTTGCGCTTCTTTAAAATTGGCCTCTTCACTGAATGTAATAGATTTAAATAAATTAAAAAATACATTAAAAAATAAATAAAAATGACCTCTTCATATTTTCTTCAAATTCTTAAGTTTGTTGTTTTATACTTTTAAATAGTGTAACAACAGAATAAGAAGAATGGCATATTCTGGTTGGATGTAATAAGGAAGGTGAACAGTCCATTAATACGGTAAGATTTGAGATTACCTTTATGTGATAAATATTTTCTACATTCTGATATTTCACAACCTAAAATTTGCAAGTGAACACAAGCAAAAAATGACCACATACACGTCATTTCAAAATATTTGTATATATAATAAATTCATTGTGAAAAAATAGCCTTGCACATAGTAAATGCTCAATGTTTGTTGAATAAATTAATAGAAACATTGTTTATGTAGGTTTGCCATAACTTGTGTAAAGCATATATACTACTGAATTCTCACCTTCGAATATTTGTATCTCTAATTATATTCTTGGGAAAGTTATAATGAGATCTACATTTAGAAGAAAAATAGAGAGGCAAAGCATTAAAGGGACAAAGAAATGTGGTATTATCTGTTGAAGATAATTTTATAGTTTATCAACTGGGCTAGGGAGAAATGTTCACATGTTGAAATATTCACTTTGTAAGCTAAATAACATGATTGAATGCATAAAAGAAAATGAAATAAAAATATAATAAAATAGTAAAATAAAATTTTTAATTTGTTTCTGATGTACGGTATGCGACATTCACCTCTCATTTGGTTATTTTTATAGTTCACTGACTTTTAGTTGTTTTTAAAATAAAGTTTTCTCTCTACTAAAATGTGTAAACAAAATAGCTACCTATGGTGTAGTGCTTACTAGGAGCTAGTTTTATAATGACAAAATTAAATATAGTATATACCTATTAATCTACTCCATAACTCAACAAGATATCCCATTTTCAACTGGGGCTGAATAATAATAAATAAATAAACAGACTGGCCCAGTAATTAAGTAAAGGAGCAAGAATTCAAGTACATTGGGTCATCGAGAACATCACGACACATTTCTCCATTTTTCTGTGCCATGACTTTCCCAGCAACCCGATACTTTTGTTTGTGTCCAAAGTCTCTACTATTTGGTGACTTCAGTTTTAAGAAGAATCTTTTACATTTCTTTCCTGAAGTTGAAATTAACTACACATTGTTTCAAATATTCAGGTTCTTCATAGATTTGCATAATCTCTAGACCCACTTCTCACTCATTCCCCTTTTTATTATTATTGAAGAGGGAAGAGAATGCCGTATTTAATAGAAATAATAAGGGCAGCAAACAGTGGGATGTCACAGTTACGGCCACCAATTCCTAGTGTTAAATTAGTCCCCCGTGCCTGTTGCTTAGACTTATTCTTTAAATACTTCTGTTGGAATTATCCCACATGTGCTGTTAGAAGCAAAAAACAGCTGGTTCAGCCTGTGACAGTCATCAATTAATAGCTGATCTTAGGTGCGTAAAGGGTTTTTTGAAATGTGAAACACTAGTCTGAAATGAAGTTTGTCACAGTTCTACCAGCTAATTTATCAAAATCAGGTCATGAAACCTTCTCTGTGAAGTTTCATCCTTTCAGGCAGTTGCTGACTCCGAGGCAATTAGAGGTCAGATGAGACCTGTCTGTGACTAACCCATCCGTAATGCCTTAATTTGCTTCCACATCCTTTTGCCTTCTTGTGAGGACATGCATACCTTGCCATCAATTCACTGCTGTGAGTGCCAAACAAAACTGGCCAAATTCCCCGACACTGATCGTTGAACCATTTTGCCCCAGACTTAAGGCACCAACAGTAAAGTCCCAATGTCAGTGGCTCACTATCTACAATGAATACATCAATCTCCGAAAATGTATCTTGTTTCTCTTCTGCTAAAGTTTACCTTGAGTGCTACCCCAAAGCACACTTTCTCTAGTCCAGGGAGACCCACCTTGTACATCCTTTTCTCCCACTCTCTAGGCACCCATGTTGTAACCCGTCCCCCACATTTTTAATTAATTAGTTTCCACTTGGCCTTCCCACTAAGTAGCGGAATTGAGTCTGCTCAGTGACTCGGATACAGCATGTCGTCATGCTAACTCAATATCCTCACGAACTGGGCTGAAACTGTCTGCCACACAATTTGATATAAGGACAGTCCCAGTGCGGCGACACTGCTGTGGTCTCCTCACACACACTGTGTAGTCATTTCTGAGCTCTGAATAACAAGTTTAATGTCTACACTGTCAGCTTTATTATTTCCACTGAATTGAAAGGATGGAATAAGCTATTTGGAAACTGACTATGGATTTCAATCTCTAACTTTCATTAACTCTGTATTTCCATGAAAGATTTTAATAACCTTAATTGGAAAATCAGTCAGATTTCTCTCTTTCTCCATTCTTTCCTTTCTTTTTGTATTAAAGATCAGTCTTTTCCCAGTAAATAATTATTTTATATATTGTGTATATATACGTGTGTGTGTATACATAATCGTTTATACATTATATATTTATTTATATTATATTTGTAATAATATTTTATATTATATATGTACACATACATATATACAACGTGTATATATATGTGCTATATATATAACTGTGTGTATATATAGGTATATATACATATATAGTATATATATCATAACGGAATAAAAACACTTTTTAGCATCTTATAGATCCAAATCCAAATGAGAGCAGTTCAGGAAAAGCTAAGCTAAACCTTTTGGAATTCCACTTACCAAATTACAAAAAATATTTCATTATTTTAAATACATATTTAAATTATATAACAACTGCATTATTCTAAAAATCAGACTCTGGGAAGGAAAAATGCTGGATTAAAATAAGGTGCATACACATGTTCGAACTTATTAAAATTTGGTGTGTCCACGCAAGTCCCATGAGCTGCCTGTGCAGTCACGAGAGAGTCTTAGACGGCGGGTAGAGGTGGTGCGGTACTCCCGGTTAGCAGTGGCCTGCACCTGCTGCTGCATCTGGTTTCCCGTGTCATGAGAGGGAGCAAAAGGGGCGAGAGCAGCACCATGGACAGAGCTACCAAAGGGCCTGACGGAGGAACAGGGCCATGGCGCAGTCCTACCCCACAGGCCACCGTTAATTGCTGCAAACCCTGCAGGATCTTGCAGCGAGGTCACGGGCTGAGCCGAGGGAGGGTCTCCCTGGATGTGGTCTGGGCTAGTCGGCCTCCAAGTTCTAGCAAGTGAGGGAAGGGTTGAGAACGGATCTAGGAGGGCGTGCTCAGAATTCACCTGCACCGCGCCGTTCCCGTTTTCTAAGATTTTAGCGTTTTTTCTTTGGTGGTTGGGCATGACAGTGACCACATGCAGCTTTCCCTACTACTTCCTGCTTTCCCCCAAACATTCCTTTATAGTGGCGTGTGGACCCTCTGAAGCTACAGCCCACATAGTTCCCACCATGGACATGGTGCATGCAGGCTGGAGCCTGGCCTCAACGTCACAGTTTTTATTTATTTATTTATTAAAAGTTTATTTGTTCTCTCTCTCTCTCTCTCTTTTTTGGAGAGGTTTTTACTATAGGATGCATGCACTCTATAGAGAGACAGAGAGACAGACAGAAAGTGAGAAACCACCCCTCAGAGGGGATGGCCATTCCACAATCCTTTCTCCTTCATTCTCCCCTTGGGATTTTGGGCATGCACACACATGTGCCCAGTATGAGTTTCAAGTCACCAGGCCCAGGAATCGAACCACAGTCAACTACATGGGAGTCCAATGATATAACCATTACACCATCTGCTGCGCTCAAAAGTTTATTTGTTCTATGAAAGAGAAAGAGACACAGCACTCCCAGCAGGCATCTACCTCAGCCTCAGCCAACCCTGATCCTGGTGACAGGGGCATGTGTGCACCTGCCCACCATGTAGAGGGAGGACCCAGGACACGAACCTGTGACCTTCCCATGTGGATCCACTTGCATTACAGCTGAGCCACCATCTGGCCCCTCAGCATCAGAGTTTTCTACAGGCACTGTTCACCCCCTGGCCCAGGGCACTCCCTTCCCCGTCATTTGGTCAGCCCTGATTACCAACTGTGCATACAATAAATCGAATTAAGAAACCTATTTAACATCATGTACAGCCCAGAAAACAATTAGGTATATTTTATTACGTTACTAACAAACATTCATGTTCTATATCTTTAAATAAAGAGTAAGCTAACTATTCAATCTTACTTTAAAAACTTACCAACATTAGTGTCAATTTTTTTCCATGTAGCTGAATTTTATGGGCTTCAGCCCATGGAAAGAATAAAATCTATTTCCTGTTCCATCTAATAATATAATCCTCCTTCAGATCACATTTTTCCAGGGGAGATTGACTCATGTTTAACTTGACACTGCCATGTGGCATTTTTCTACTTCAGTTATAAGCACTGCTGGGAGGGTCGGCTTAACGAGGCTCCCCCAGGGAGCGGCTGTGCGGCGGGCTGGGCACGCGGGCGGGTTTCACAGGGTCACAGCCATCTCCACACAGTCCTTCCAACTTGCTTCTGCAGTGGAGACCCTTGCTGTTCGTTTCCCAGCTGTCTTAGTCATCCAGCCAGTGGACTCTCGTGAGGCTCTCTGTCCTGCCATCTCCGGCAAGGCGCTGGAGAACCCTCTGTAAGAGGAGGAATAAGATCACTTCTTTAAGCTCTGAAAACAAAGTTCTTACTTGAAATTCCCTCCAGCTTAGGGCACATTCTGGATGGGAGGCTATGGGAATGACACAACTGGGGACAGAGGCAGGAGGTTGTGATTATCTGTCTACATGAGTAAATCATTTCTTCAAAGAAAGAATGTCCCATTTCCCATTTAGAAAATGTTAACTTTTTTTTTTTTTTTTTTTTTTTTTTTTCCACGAGGTGTGT
>NW_006160006.1:4164502-4167989 GCF_000334495.1 Tupaia belangeri chinensis | reverse complement strand
CAGCTTTCCCCCAAACATTCCTTTATAGTGGCGTGTGGACCCTCTGAAGCTACAGCCCACATAGTTCCCACCATGGACATGGTGCATGCAGGCTGGAGCCTGGCCTCAACGTCACAGTTTTTATTTATTTATTTATTAAAAGTTTATTTGTTCTCTCTCTCTCTCTCTCTTTTTTGGAGAGGTTTTTACTATAGGATGCATGCACTCTATAGAGAGACAGAGAGACAGACAGAAAGTGAGAAACCACCCCTCAGAGGGGATGGCCATTCCACAATCCTTTCTCCTTCATTCTCCCCTTGGGATTTTGGGCATGCACACACATGTGCCCAGTATGAGTTTCAAGTCACCAGGCCCAGGAATCGAACCACAGTCAACTACATGGGAGTCCAATGATATAACCATTACACCATCTGCTGCGCTCAAAAGTTTATTTGTTCTATGAAAGAGAAAGAGACACAGCACTCCCAGCAGGCATCTACCTCAGCCTCAGCCAACCCTGATCCTGGTGACAGGGGCATGTGTGCACCTGCCCACCATGTAGAGGGAGGACCCAGGACACGAACCTGTGACCTTCCCATGTGGATCCACTTGCATTACAGCTGAGCCACCATCTGGCCCCTCAGCATCAGAGTTTTCTACAGGCACTGTTCACCCCCTGGCCCAGGGCACTCCCTTCCCCGTCATTTGGTCAGCCCTGATTACCAACTGTGCATACAATAAATCGAATTAAGAAACCTATTTAACATCATGTACAGCCCAGAAAACAATTAGGTATATTTTATTACGTTACTAACAAACATTCATGTTCTATATCTTTAAATAAAGAGTAAGCTAACTATTCAATCTTACTTTAAAAACTTACCAACATTAGTGTCAATTTTTTTCCATGTAGCTGAATTTTATGGGCTTCAGCCCATGGAAAGAATAAAATCTATTTCCTGTTCCATCTAATAATATAATCCTCCTTCAGATCACATTTTTCCAGGGGAGATTGACTCATGTTTAACTTGACACTGCCATGTGGCATTTTTCTACTTCAGTTATAAGCACTGCTGGGAGGGTCGGCTTAACGAGGCTCCCCCAGGGAGCGGCTGTGCGGCGGGCTGGGCACGCGGGCGGGTTTCACAGGGTCACAGCCATCTCCACACAGTCCTTCCAACTTGCTTCTGCAGTGGAGACCCTTGCTGTTCGTTTCCCAGCTGTCTTAGTCATCCAGCCAGTGGACTCTCGTGAGGCTCTCTGTCCTGCCATCTCCGGCAAGGCGCTGGAGAACCCTCTGTAAGAGGAGGAATAAGATCACTTCTTTAAGCTCTGAAAACAAAGTTCTTACTTGAAATTCCCTCCAGCTTAGGGCACATTCTGGATGGGAGGCTATGGGAATGACACAACTGGGGACAGAGGCAGGAGGTTGTGATTATCTGTCTACATGAGTAAATCATTTCTTCAAAGAAAGAATGTCCCATTTCCCATTTAGAAAATGTTAACTTTTTTTTTTTTTTTTTTTTTGCTTTTCCACAAGGTGTGTGCAGTCTCTGGAAAGAGACGGTGAGAGGGAAAGTGAGAAATGATCTCTAGGCGGATGGTCACACTGCAATCCCCCATTCTCCTCCTGGGATTCTGGGCACGCACGCACATGCACCCTGTATGATTTTCAAGCCGCCAGGTCCAGACCCAGTTGCGGTTGGCCGTGTAGGAGTCCAGTCTCTTACCACTACGCCACCCCCGGTCCCAGAAAGTGTTCTCTCCTGTGTAACAACCGAAACACTGGGTGTTGTGGTGTCACAATTAATGCTGGAGGTTACCCTAAAGCACTTTCCCAGAGCCAAGCTAAGTATTTTAGCTGAACCTCAAACGTCAAAGCAGCTGAAGGTTATTTATAGTAAGCTGATTAAATTGCAAACTGAGAACAATATTCTTTTGATAATATTCCTTCATTTACAAACACTTTTCTGAGAATCATCAGGAAATCATTCTTTGAAATTGTGTATTCCTGGGTTCTGATTGACACCCTGGGGATGACAGGGAGGGAGGAAGGAGGGCTAAGAAATTGATCCTTTTATAAAGTGACATCGGTGATTCTTACTCACTTTACATTTGAGGATTCACCCCGAGGTTATGACACACGCATTAATTTTATAGGAGAAACATAACTTTAAAAACCACAAAATAGGAACTATTTCTTAGTAAAATAAATACTAGTCAATTCAGTGCCGATTGTTTGACTCAGACAATGATGTAACTGCTCCCAGTTTCGACGCTGTCAGAAATAAGCTTACTAGTTCTCCAGCACTCAACCTCAGCACTGGGTATTCACTAATAAGGATTTGTTTTCCCAGTCTGTCCCTAATTAGTTGGACTAAATTAGTCACTCTCTAAATTAATATATCTCACTTAACTTCTTTCTTCTAAAAACCAGCACTGCTAGCCCAAGGATTTCTCTGTCACCTTCATCAAACTCACCCACTTTGGCGAATGACATCAACTTAAAAAAAGATTCTCTCAGAAGGCTACAAATCCAGTTTTCCCATTAAAATACACAGCTTCGTAATTTCCAGTAGCCCAGATTTCCGTTTTTACAAATGAAATAGATGGATTCTATCATGGATGAATCACTTTCTTAGGAACAAAAAGAGGATTTTAAACTTGATGGATGTTCATTATGCTGACTTGAAAGCCGCCCTCCATTTAAAATACGTTTCTTCTGACCAGACCTTTCAAAGATGAGCTCTCCTCCATTTCTGTCATGGGCAAGATGCGTGTCTCCAGGCAACCTGCCCGCACCGCGCGGCTCGCCTCGCTCGCTCATTTGGGGAACAAGACTGTGACATGGTGTGGACTTCGTGTGCCTCTCTTTCCTCCCAAGACACTGGCTCTGCAGGCCCAAGGCCACCGCTGAGGGCTCCCGCCATGCCTCCCGCTCTCTCATCTGAGATGACACCTTTTCCAAGGTCAGCCCTCGTCCCATGACTGGTTGCCCTGGGTGCACAGTCCTGCTAACCCAGTCGAATCTGGGCCCGCGGAAGCACCTACGCTTGTACACTTGATTTCTAGGTGGGAGCCACAGCCCAGCCTAGCGCATGAATAAACTGAAGATCTAATTGAGGGGTATGCTCTGTCACAAAAGCTGAGGCTCTGCTGGCCACAGTGGCCATGCTCAGACAACCACGGAGGACCAACAGTTCAAAAGTGGCAGCTAGCTGGAGCAGGGGAGGGGCCACGGCGGACTTGGCTGAAGGCCTGGCTCTGGCCATTGCAGCCGTGTGCCGGGGAGCCAGCCGCGGCCTCTGTAAATCGTGTTTACACCTCCGAAGACGAGATTAGTAATCCCTCACTCGAGGCTCGTTGCCGACGTGCGTCTCTACGGACGTGGGGGCTCTGTTTCACAGTGGGCGTAAAACAAACGACATGATCCTGGCGCCGCCTTGGCCCTGGGAAGCCAGCAGCGGCTCCGCCCTTTCGGGAGGGGGGGGTTCCGACCGGGTGGGTT
>NW_006160006.1:4145704-4164304 GCF_000334495.1 Tupaia belangeri chinensis | reverse complement strand
GCCTTGGCCCTGGGAAGCCTGCAGCGGCTCGGCCCTTACGTGAGGTGGGCTTGCTGACCGTGTGTGTCAGTCAGCTTTGTCAGGGCTCGGCTGTCGGCTGCAGTAGCCAACAAGGTTATAGCCAGGAGCTTAAAGCAGCACGTTTGTTTTCCAAAAATCCTACGCAAACACTTCAAGGGAGCCAGGCTACCCCCATCTTGTGACGACTGTTCCGGCTTCCTTTTTAAATGTGCATTTACTTATTCTACGAAAGAGGGAGAGAGAGAGCGAGAGTGAGTGCACCATCGACAGCGCCCTGATGACCCCGATGACACCGTGCTCTCCCTCCCGCAGTTGGAGCTACTGTGGCTAATGGACCACGTGGGCCTGGTACCCGCAGGGAGGTCTCCAGACACGGACCCAGACCTTGCCATGTGAGTCAGCCTCAAAAAGCGTCAGGAGTTAGCTCTGTGCCACCCACCAGCCCCTGGCGCTACCTTTTTGGTTTGGTTTGGTTTCATTTCGTTTTAGTTTGCTATAGGGTGTGTGCACTCACCTGAGAGAGATGGAAAGAAGGAGTGAGAAAGCACCCCCAAGTGGGATGGCCACACCGCAGTCCCCGCACCGCCATTCCCCTCCGGAATCTGGGCACGCTCACACAAGCACCTGGATGTTTTCATGTCTCCGGGTCCAGGACCGCAGCTATGCACTGAGCTGTGTGGGACCCAGCATGCCACCTGCTGGCCCATGCAGTAGGAGATTTCAAGAGGACGCCCAATGGAGTTTATCCAGATTAAACCTACTTCCACAGCCATGGGACTATCTCCATTGTAGATGGCACTTCCTCTGTGAAACTTCCCCTCACTGCCTGAAATTTCTTCCTGCGTTGGTCAAATCAAAACGCTTGTCATGCTTTATTGTCACTGCGTATTTCTCGTTTGTATTTCCCCACAGACGGTGAACTTCCAACTTCCAGAACGATCTTCTGTGTGTGTCTGTCTACTGCTTAGCTAAGTCCTTGCACGTGGCAGGCGAACAAGGTGAATGACTCAGCCAGCTGCAGGGAACACGTGACGGACCACGCCATGGATGCCAACAGCAAGGGTAATGTCCACAATACAAGGTCCCAGTCTTTCCTGTCCCGTGCTCAGTGATCTTTCTGCAAGACTGTGGCTCATTCCTCGGAAGTCACGTGTGCACGTGGGGAGGCTTTCTCAGGCCCAGAGTTAATCGGCTAACAGGGCTGTGCACCCACGTCACCCACTGGATGGGAGCTGTCCTGGGCGCGGTGCAGGCTCGGTGTAAAACCGACTTGGGACACAGCGTCCGCTCAGGCTTGGCGATTGACAACCTATCGGAGCATTTATTTAAAACTTCACCTGAAAATAGAACGAAAGCTGTTTTCTGGAACATTCCAGTTTGAAATCCTGTGGCCATTGAATGAGCTAGAAAATTTAAGTCTACATTAATTCAGATTCTTTTCATGTTTTACAAATAATTGTATTTTGTTTGTAGGCCTTGATTTATCCAGAAAAAAAGGGAAGATCTTTTGTCTCAATTTCCTGGAGACACAAGTGTAAACGGAGAAGTGACTCTCCCCACTGTCTGCCGCGCATGATTGCAACTCTGCTCGCTCAAACCCAGAGCTAACAGCACTGTACAGAAAAGGTTGGCATCAGAATATTCACTCTCTGAAAAATGAACATGAAAACTAAAGAAGATGATCGCCAACGTGAGTCACATTTTTGAAGCACAGACTTTGTCCCACAGAGAGCGGATTCATTTCTATTACCATGGTGACCCTGGGGGACATGAGACGGCCATGGATTAATGGTTTCACTTGGGGTCAATTTTCTTACTAATGGAGATGTGTTCCGTTTTGTCCCTTCCCTTGTTAACATTTACCCATGGCCTTCCACGACACTTCTGGATATATGGCCCCGTTTTTTCTCAGGAAGTGACGCGTCCAGCACATTCAAACAGCAGATCATGTGCCTCCGACTTGCCCCCCCACGTAGCCAGTGAATGCAAGCCCGTTTCCTCTAAGCGCATTTGCCCTGACCTTGAACATGCAGCGGAGGCTGCCAGAGGCCCATTATAATCCACTGCCGTCTTCCTTCCGGACCAAAACAAGGCTCTTCTTCCTGGCAGGCAGGGTTGGCCAGTGCACCAGGTTCTGCCCCACGTAACGTGACCCTGGGCCTTACTGCCATGCTCAGTAGTGGCTCATGGAGTCTCCCAGTATGTGCTCCCATGTCCCTCTCCCCTTCCCACCGACTCCAGGCACACCCTGGGTGACCTTGGTGCAACACATCAAAGATGGCAGAGCAGCTGTCAGCCTGGCCAGTGAGTGCTTTTATAGAGAGAGCCGGCTCAGCCGTGGGTACAGCAGAAATGCAGTGCTGAGAAGCCACCCAGCCAGACCCAGGCCTTGGGCCCTGATGGGCCTGAAGACAGGCTGGGTGCATGTCTGGGCTCCCGGGTCCTGAGGAGATGGAGGGCTGGGGACAGGGGACTGCAGTGTGACGAGAGCTTGGCGAGGACTCTCTCTTTCATGTAGACATGCTCTCTATTGTTAAAAACATGATGGTTATTCAGCTGACTTCGCTTTTTCCCCTTGTACTGTTATAAAAGAGAAATAATCTTGTTCACTAAGCCACTGAATTTTGGAGGGGCCTATTTGTCAGGGCAGCTTAGCCCACCCTAGTATTTACTTCAGACAGCATGGGAATAATGTATGTGTGTGTTTATCTTGTATTGGCTAAAGTAATGAATTGAGAAGAACTCTAATTATTAGGAACTTAAACTGTAATATCCACAGTGTAAAGGAAGCTATGCTTCTTCTTTCTTTCTTTCTTTCTTTTTTTTTTTTTTAAAGGTTTTTGTTAGAGGGCGCATGCGCTCACCAGGAAGACAGAGAGACAGAAAGTGAGAAATCACCCCCCACGGGGGATGACCATGCTGCAGTCCCTTCTCCATTCTCCTTTCCAGACCTTGGGCATGCACACACATGTGTCTGGCTCGAGTTTATGCCCCTGGGTCCAGGACTTGAACTGCGGTCGACTACATGGGAGTGCAGTGACATAACCATTACCCTAACTGCTGGTCCTAGGAAGCAATGCTTCTTCACGAATGGCTTGACCTGGCCAAGGGATTACATCAGAGATAATGGTTTGTTTCATAATGAGATCTTTTGCTTAAGATAAACTAATACAACACACTTCTAAATGTAAGAGCTTTTAGACTTTAGCAATAAGTTCTCGAATAAATTGTACCCATACCTATTTCTGAAATTTAGGGTTTTTATCATTATTTGGAATTCTCTATTTTCCTACTAATATGGACTCAACAAATAGTGGCAACTGGCCAATATTTGATCATCAAAACTGTACCTCATAGGGCCAGTGCATGGCTTGGTGGTTAAGGGCACTGGACTCCCACATGGCCGAATGCGGTTTGAGTCCCAGACCTGGCAGCTTGCTTTCTCACTTTCTCTCTCTCTCTCTTTGTCCTTCTCTGCTTAAAATAAGCAAATAAAATAAAATAAATAAAGGTAAATAAAATAATTCTTTAAAAGAAAAACAACTGTACCTCACAAGGCTCAAATAATACCATTTTATATACTACCAATCCCAACAGAACAAACCGTTTGGTAATAATAATTGCAATTATTATTTGTAATATTAAAATATTATTATATATTGTTAATATTACTTGGTAATATTAAAAGTAGCCATCAAGTACTTGCTGCTTCATACAATCCACAATTAGGTTAATCTTCATGCCAAGTCTGAGAGGGTATCATTATCACCTCCTATGAATGAGAAGCAGCCTCAGAGTTAAATCATCTGTCTGAAAACCTTTGAAAGCCATGTGGTAGAGGGAGGATGCGGATTCAGGCCTGACTCCCATGCTTACACGTTCAGTTCCCTACCGCACGATCTGAGAGGAGGAACAGTGGATTTTCTTTGGGTGTTCCTGCTGTAGAGGTGATTACATGGACTCGTTTTGTATTACTGAGCCATCACTAAACCCTACATTCTTAGCTTTGTAGAACGCTTCTCCTAAATCAAGAAGAGAAGAGAATAACATCATTTTTAAATGATGGAAAATTGTCTTCAAAAGTAAAACAATTGCACCTTTTAAAATGCTAGAATTATAAGATAACACCCCTGGTTCTTCTACTCCACCATGGAAACCACGTCTTATATTCATTTTCGTTTACACAACCATGTCTGAATTTTTGTCTTTAACTCCTACTTTTAACCTGGGTTTAATAATTCCTAGTATTTACAAGACAATTTTCACCTAGGCTTTATATTGAAATATTTAGCTCAATAGCTCTTAAAAAAAAAAATCACAGGGCCAGTCCATGACGCAGTGGTTAAGGATCTGGATCCCACATGATCGACCATGTTCAAGTTCTGAACCTGGTAACTTGAAGTCATGCTGGGCACGTGTGTGTGTGTCTGCCCGAAATTCCCAAAGGAGGGAGGAATGGAAGAGAAGGTACTCTAGAGTGACCACATCCCCGCAGCGGGTGCTTTCTCCTCTCCCTCTCTCTGTCTCTCTCTGCTGAGCATCTGTGCTCTGTAAAAAAAAATAATAATAAAACCAATAAACTAACAAAATACCCAATTCTGGGGCAAGTGGGTGGCATGAGGGTTAGGGCGCTGGACTCCAGCATGGTCGACTGCGGCTTGAGTCCTAGACCAGGTGGTTTACTTTCTCACTTTCCTCTTCTCTCTGCTGAGTGTGTGTGCACTGTAGCAAATTAAACATTAAAATGAAATTAAGTTAATAACTCTTTAAACTAAAAGTATGATTCCCCTCAGAAGTTAATTGCCCACTGGGACCAGCAGATGGCATAGTGGTTATGTTGCTGGATTTGCGCATGGTCCATGTGGTTTGAGTCCTGGACCTGGTGGCTTCAAATTCAAGCCAGGTGCATGTGCATGCATGACCAAAATCCCAAGAAGAGAATGGAGAAGGGACTGTGGTGTGGCCATCCCTGGGGGGTGATTTCTCACTTTCTGTCTCTGTCTCTCAGAGGAGCACATACATCCTATTAAAAAAAAGAGAGAGAAATTGATTGCCCACCTCCATGTTCCCATTTATGTCTCCAATAAGACTTCAGCCCTCCCTCTTCCGTGCCTTCATGCTAATTTGTTCTGTAAGTATGCAAATTATCAAAAATCCATGAATCATAATTCTGTTTATATGTGACCCACCTCCTAATTGCTTGTAAGTTATTTCATGCATGAGTGATTTGTTTAGGAAAATTCAATTTTTAAAATTCGAAGTTTGAATTTTAACCACAAATTTACTTTAAGAAGGTGTATCCTCTAAAAGACATAGGAGTCATAGCTTCAGATCCACCTCGGTGTCTCCAGAGAGGTTTGGTGCACTCACCTGAATTTAGCTGGGTCATGGCGGATATCTGCTGAGTAATGAGTCACGTGTGATAGGTTAACAGAGAACTCTGGTACCACAGATAACTTCTGATAGGACGACTACAGGAAACCGAAGGGCACTTCAGTTCAGCTCAGTGGCAGTGAGTAGGCAAGATCTGTCTTATGTTCAGAGTTGAGGAAATTTTTACTTAAAACGTTACCGTGATGAGTAAGTATCCCCGCCCCCCAAAGTACAACAAGCTGCATTCTTGGAACCTGTACCATTTTACCAGTGTGATGTTTTGTAACGATGGGAGCTTTTGCAAATTGACACTGAGCAAGGGGGCAAAACTGAGAACAATGAAATAAGCATTTGTCACTGTTTACCCAGAAGCACACAGATGACAGACACTCTTACATACTGGACAGACATGAACTTTCAAGTCATTTTTAGAAAAAGTTCTCTCCAGAGAAGAAAAAGCCATTCTACACATGTGACCAGATAGGATTGGTCACATCCCTTGGATCAACCTTCCAATACCTTCTTTCACTTACCGGATACCTTTCCGGCAAGAATTAGGTCTTTGGGCCTTTGAGTTAAGATCACAGAAAGAACTGCCCAGCACCTTCCATGTAATGAACATACTGGTATGCAGAGAGGCAGCCCAGCGAGGCCTGCACAGTGGAGTCAGAATGTATGTGAAATTGTGGTCTTATTAGGAAGACACTATGTCCTATCGAGCATATCACTTAATTTCTCTGGTTTCCACTTTCCTCATTCATAAAATAAAGAAATGAGACCAACGGGCTTTATCGATGCGATATGTGTGCACGCGTGTGACTGGAGAACAGTAGGACTCTCACCCTGACCGGTACGGGTCTGTCTGGCACCACATGCCTTCACTTAGGACATTCAAAGGGAAACGTTTCTTAGAGGAAAATGTTTTTAAAGGGTTTGAACTCATTTATTTCATGTTCAGATGGAGGAGTCGGACCCAGTGGGGCCCTAGGATCTGTTTTGAGCCTTTGACCTTTGAGCACAGCTTTGGTTGGCTCAGCACATTGGCAAGGCCGCTGCTGTATGCCCTCCCTCCCCCACCTATGAGCAAAGCTTGGGTCGACTCAGCATGTTGGCAATGCCACTTGTTGTATGCTCCGGAGACTGTGGTAGCCTTGCTGGGAAGTGACGCCCCCTGACTCCATGATATACTACTATAAAAGAATTACATAGCTGTCTCATACATCTTGAGTATGTGATAAGATTTCCCAAAAGTCCCCCAACCACCCCCCTTTGCCCTGATCACCTATTGTTAATTACAATGCTTCATCCCTGCAATCACAATAGAGGGTGTGCTGAAGTTCTATCTAGGCAGAAATAATCTTCTTGACCTTTGGAAGGCCCTTCAAAATACATTTAACATAAGCTTAAAAATAATCTTTTCTTTACATATAATAGGGTTAGGCCAAAACTGGCCCAGGACACCACTGCCCTCACCAAGTGAAATAGATAAACATATTATAATTCCTTAAATTAAGTTTTAGATCCCTATAAAACTATATAAGTATCATTCTTTATTGAGATCCATAAGAACTAATACCTATACTTGAGATTTTCTCTTCTTAGCAACGTACTCAGTAATCACAAGATGGCTGCTGCCAAGCATTGGCTGATAATTACTCTGCTTACTGGAGGCTATTTCCCAAAATAGCATTCCATGAAGTTCCCGAAGACCTGCCTACATCAAACAATTGCTGAGCTGTAATAGACCCACCCTTAATCCAACCCTGAATGAAATCTATGTTCTCTATTGTTAAAACTTTATGAACTGATAATTAGAACACATAGCCCCTCACCCATTTACTTGCATGCATCACATTTTCAATAAAAAGGCACGGTAATTCCTAGCAATGGTCACTCTTCAGAGAGTGATCTCTGGATGTGTCCAACTGAGGACGTGCATGAAAATGGCACCGAGGCCTCAGTCTTTCCTTGCTGTGCCACCTCCGACGCGATAACCCACCCCCACAAAGGCTGGACCCCAGCATTCAGATGTGTTTATTAGATGCTTATATTCAGGGAGCATAGTTATTGAAATTTTTATTTTGTTTTGTTTTGTTTTTTAATGGCCAGAGTGCACATGTGCTTACTGAGAGAGGCAGGTGGCGAGGGCAGTGGAAAGAGAGAAACCCACCCTCAGAGGCACAGTCATGCCACAATCCCTTCTCCTCCATCTCTCCATCCTGTCAGGATTTGGGGCACACACGCACAGGTATCCACTGTGTTTTTCAGGTCACTGGGGCTGGGATTTGAACCACATGGCTAGCCATGTAGGACTTAGCTCCTTTAACCACTAGGCCATGAGACTGGTCCCTACCTTCATTATTAAGGAAATGGACAAAAGGCTTTAATCAAATGATTTCTGTACCTGAAGATGTCTACCTGCTTGTAATTTCACGCTGTTGTGGGGGTGGTACCCAGGAAACACCGATGAGAATGGGCCTGCCATAGTGGCCAGAGTGCACATGTGCTTACTGAGAGAGGCAGGTGGCGAGGGCAGTGGAAAGAGAGAAACCCACCCTCAGAGGCACAGTCATGCCACAATCCCTTCTCCTCCATCTCTCCATCCTGTCAGGATTTGGGGCACACACGCACAGGTATCCACTGTGTTTTTCAGGTCACTGGGGCTGGGATTTGAACCACATGGCTAGCCATGTAGGACTTAGCTCCTTTAACCACTAGGCCATGAGACTGGTCCCTACCTTCATTATTAAGGAAATGGACAAAAGGCTTTAATCAAATGATTTCTGTACCTGAAGATGTCTACCTGCTTGTAATTTCACGCTGTTGTGGGGGTGGTACCCAGGAAACACCGATGAGAATGGGCCTGCCACTGGCACCGTCGATAAACAGAGCACAGTCTTTCAGACAAAGGTTGGGGGGCACTAGGCGGACGTGAGCGAAGGAAAGCCAGAGAAAAGGCTCGACCTGGCAGGATCTCGCACTTGCAGTGGGTGGATACGATTCGGGGTTTATTGTTCACTCACTCACTGGTATGCTGTTTATCCAGTATATCTGCACTGCACGCCAGGCAGAAACCCGGCCTCTGAGTGTATGCTTATGTGAAAGATAACACCTTGAACCACAGGTCCTCTGCTCCATTTCCCGGCCGAACAAAAGGGGCCTGCTTGAGACAGTCTCTGGGGAAAGGGAGTGGGCTGCGCGCCTCGTCTCCAAGCAGCAGATGAGTGACAGCTCCGAGCGCACCACGTGGTTCACCTTCGTTGGCCGACACACAGCTGAGAGCCACTTGCCTTTGGGCGAAAGCTCACTTTTTTGCAGAGAAGACAATGCTCACTAAAACGAGTGTCAGTAAGAACTGGATGTTCTGGTTTTTTGGTCCCTTATTAGAGAACATATTCCTGGGGGGGTTTAGGTAGGTCATTTGTTTCATAAAATTATTCTGAGAAAAACTGGAGTGTACCCTGAAAGCTCCATTATAGACCCATCAAATGGCCACATGGCTGGAGTTTCCACTCTATTTTAAGATATTGCCACTTGAAATTTCAAGGCAGAGCTTTCTTATTATCTACCCACACTTCCATACCTAAGTCTAGAAGCTGCCCTTGGAGTGTTTTGTGCTTGTTTTAAATGGCTCCCTTGTATCATTTCAAACGAGGGCTTCCCCCTGTTGTAGATTTTCTTCTCCACAGCTTCTCGCCGCTACCAGGTCGCTTTCGTGACTTCCACACGTGGAGATCAATTTTGGGAAAGGTGTGCCTGTCCTTGTGATTGCAACCTTCTTCTTTAAACGTCGTCCACAGAAAGCCGCTCTGCATTCTGTGTATGACACTGTCAAACTGTATTCCAGACCTGAAATTCTTAGCGCTGGATTAAACCCACTGTTGACCCTCATTCTTGCTCACTCGCCTTCTCTGCTGGTTAGTGATGATTTCTTTTAACCAGAAGCAGTCCAGCCAGTACCATTCCTGGCACCATCACTACACCTGCGCGGCAGTGTCTCATGACTTGATCAGGGCACATAGTAGCTAGTGACAATGTGCATATCTTCCCCGCTATGAAGATCAGGAACGCCTTCGCTACGATATGTCACAATAATGTAGCCGAGGCTGTGACTGCACACAAAGAAACGAAAGTAAATATGCAGATTCCTTTCTTTACAGGAAGTGTTGTGTGTAAAAGAAAAGGTTTAATACTAATACGGCATGTCGTATTGGCATTACTCGAATATTCTCAGACACATTCACGACGCGTTCTGTTTTATGTGCATTATACAGGCACATCTGCCAGGCAGAAATCCAAAAATCACAGACTTCCAAACTACTGAAAAGGGCGGGGTACTGACTCCTAGATTAATACAGGAGAACCCAGACGAGGGGGTGGTCACAATGTCACCGAGGTCATTCTACTAAGAACTGTTTCAGGGCTGGCAGGTGGCATAGCAGTTAAAGTGCTGGATCCCCACCTGGCTGACCATGGTTCAAGTCCCAGACTTGATGTCATGAAATGTATGCTGGGCACGTGTGTTTGTGTGCCCACGATCCCAAGAGGAGAATGGACGAGAAGGAATTGTGGTGTGGCCATCCCCTCTGGTGGGGGGTAGATTTTTTGCTTTCTGTCTCTCTCTGTCTCTCTGGCGAGTGCACATGCCCTATAGCAGAAATATCTCGAATAATCGTAAAAAGAACTATTTCAGGGTGACAGCTGAGTTTCCTGCCATGATTGCAGAATGGTTCACTGACCACATCCACACACCCAGGAACACTCTAGAGCACGCAGGGGCTTCCGCGTGCAAAACCAGCTCTTGGGTGGCCCTTCGGCCTGGGAACCTGCTTTCTGGGCTCGCCCATTGCTCTTAGCTTACAGTTTCTCATTAACCAGAAAGATGTGCTTCCGTGACCAAAATAGCACGCAGGATTCAGGAGGATGAAGGAAAGCAAATGTGTGACAAAGTGGAGCATACTATTATTTCAAAGCGAGGCTAAGAAACCTTTCAGAAGTTCTACAAATCCAGTCTTCAAATGACCCCATGTTGAGCCATAACTTGAGCATCAAAATAGACTATTTTGGCCTAAATTTCTGAGTTTTCAGGTACTGGAAGTATTCGATCAGACTTCAGTCTCTGTCTAGTTAGCCGTGTATGTTCAGAGTATGTATTAATCGTGTAGTTAATGATATTTTACCTGCTTATTACTGTTTATTGAAGATGCCCTATTATGGAATACATTTAATTAAAAAAGAAAGATTTCTGCTTTCTTGGGTCACTCCTTTGGGTACAAAAATAGTTTTGGGGGGGCTGGCAGGTGGCATGGTGGTTAAGACAGCTGGATCCCACATGGCTAACTCCATGGTTTGAATCTCAGACCCTATGGCTTGAAAAAAAACACTGGGTATGTGTGTATGTGTGCCTGAAATCCGAGAGGAGAATGAAGAAGGGACTGTGTCATGGTCATCCCCCCAAGGGATGACTTCTCGCTTTACCCCTCTCTTTGTTTCTATCTCTCTCTGGTAAGCATACACACTGTGTGGCAAAAATCTGAAGAAAGGACCAGCGGTTGGCATGGTGGTTAAGGTGCCTGACTCCCATGTAGCTGTCCGTGGTTTGAGTCTCAGACCTGGTGGCTTGCTTTCTTTCTATCCCTCTGTCTCCCTCTGGTCAAACTGAATAATAATAATAATAAATATAATTAAATGAATAATTATTTAAAAATCAGAAGAAAAAATATATATTTAGAAGATTAATTTTCAGCCTCCCTTAAGCCTTTATTGTATACAAGTCATATTTTGTTTTAGATTGCAAGGGTAAAAGCTTGCTTATTATATTAAAATGTAAAGATTTTATCTAACAAAAACCTCAGTGGGTAAACAGCACCATATCCAAAATGCATTAATAGCTTTTGTGCAGTGGGATATGTACATTTTATTATGCTAAATCAAATGTAAGCTCCTAGAGGAGTCCCACGATATGTCCATAGAAAGCCTGTTGAGTAATAAATATTAACATTAGGCAGTACAGATGGTGCTATTTAATACACACGAGAGAATTTGTCATGTCTCTGAATTGCTTAGCATCTAATATTGAGTGGAACCAGAATCTAGTAATAAAAATGTCTGATAAACAATGTCCAAACTTAGTTCATTTTACTTTTAGTTAATTTTAACGTAAGGAAAAAGGAAAACACAAATGCAATTGAAGAATGATAGAATAACAGATTCCTTGGCTCACAGCAGCCATGAGAATTGCACACACACACACACACACACACACACACACACCCCATAAATCATCTCTTCCTACTGTGTTGTACAACAAGTGTTCTTAGCCTGTAGTCAAAGACCATGGGTGGAAATTTTAAAAAATGTATTTATTTTACCGTAAACAGAAGTCTAGTATTTCCAATTATTAAGGTATGGAGAAACAAAACACTACACACATCATTAGCAATACAATTAAATCATATATTTTTGTATCAGTGCAAATATTTTTATGCCCTAACTACTTTGAAATTATTATAGCAATTGGTAGCCATTGAAATTATTTAATGCAATAATTTAAAAAGCATACATACTGACAGGACACACATTTATTTTAAAATATTTTGATTACTGGGACCAGCAGTTAGCATAATGGCTATGTCGCTGGACTCCCATGTAGTCGACCGTGGTTGGAGTCCCGGACCTAGTGGCTTAAACTCACGCCGGGCGTGTGTGTGTTCATGCCCAAAATCCCAAGAGGAGAATGGAGGAGAAGGGATTGTGGCCCAAGATCCCAAGAGGAGACTGGAGGAGAAGGGATTGCTGCTTGGCCATCCCCCCTGGGGGGTGATTTCTCACTTTCTGTCTCTCTGTCTCTCTCTGTCTTTCTAGGAGCGCATGTGCCCTATAGAAAAAACCTCTCAAAAATTTTTTTGATTGTTATTTTGATTTGATTTGTTTCCATTGTAACCTTATATATTTTATTTTATGCATTGAAAAACATTATTCTGAGAAGGGAACCATAGGCTTCCCCAAACTGCAAAAGGACCCATGTGTGAAGACAGAAAAATACCCCCTCCCCGATGCCTGTGCTCTGACCCCTGGAATCTGCAAATGTCTTACCTTACATGGTGACAGAGACTTTGCACATGTGACTAAGGCGAGGATCTTGAGATGAGACGATTATTCTTACTCAGTTATTCGAGGGAATTTAATGTCATCATAAGGTCCTTATAAAAATGAGGAAGAATGTCAAAGAAAATGAGGCCTGAGGGTGAAGGCAGAGGTTGGAGTGATGCGCTGTGAAGGGAGAGGCAGGGGCCATGGGCCATGCAGGCAGGGGCCACGGGCCAGGGCATGCAGGCAGCCCCTGGGAGCCCGAAGGGCAGAGAGGAGTTCTCTGCGGGACCCTCTGGAAGGAACAAGGCACCTTGATTTTGCCTCAGAGAGCCCTCCTCCCTTTTTTCTTACTTTTTTGCTGTAAGGCGCCTGCATTCTCTGAAGAGAGAGAGAGAGGGAAAGTAGGAAATCATCCCTGAAGGAAAGTGACCACACCAGAGTCCCTTCTCCTCCATTCTCGTCCCGGGATTTGGGGCATGCAGGGGGAGGCGGCCCAGCATGTTTTCCAAGCCCCCAGGTCTAGAACCCGAAATGCTCCATCAGCATGTGAGATCCTGTCACCTTAACTTCCACACACTGCTGGTCCTGGGAGGCCTATTTTTAAAAAAATGGCCACAGGCTGCAGGCACTCGTCTAAGAGAGACAGAGTGAGAGAGAGGGAGAAAGCTTCCCCAAGAGGGCATGGGGTTGCCCTGCAGTCCCTTCTCCACTCCTCCTTCCATTTGGGACTTGGGGCATACATACACAGCCACCAGCATACTTTTCTTTCTTTCTTTCTTTCTTTTAAAAAGTGTTTATTTATTCATTTATTTATTTAAATTTGACCAGAGATAGACAGACAGAGAGAGAGAAGGAGAAAGTGAGAAAGCAAACCACCAGGTCTGGGACCTGAACCATGGTCAGCCATGTGGGAGTGTCCGGCGCCTTAACTACCAGGCCAGCTGCTGGTCCCCAGCCAGCACACTTTTCAAGGAACAGGAAGTGGGATTTGAACAGTGGTCAGCCATGTGGGATCTGGTTTAACCACAGGGCTACAGGGACAGCCCAGCGAGCCCCGTTTTGTCCTTGAGAACTGTAAAATAAGACCTTCGTGTTGTCTTAAGTCACCAAGTTTGTGGCAGCTTGTTAAGCTGCAGTCCGAAACTAATATACCTTGGCATTGAAAAGCTGAGCCTGCCTGCAGGGACACGTGCAGCTTGTCACTCCTCTCCTGCTGCCAATTGTCTCACGACCTCGGTGGAACAATTCCCTGCTTCCATACAGGAACATGGCCTTGGTTAAATGGACATTACTAAGGACAAATGCTTGTTTTCCTGGAAACGCTTTGTACTGAAACATTGTTAAGGTTTTAACACATTTACATCAGCCTCACACCAAAAATGAAATGAGCTTTCTGTCATTGGGAAAAATAATCACTTTTCAAATCTCCTAAATATGTCTCATGCCTAGCATTTATACAACTGGTCTGCTTTACTGAAAGGCAATTTACCTTATTTACAGAAAGTAAATTTAAGGCCTTGGTAATCATTTGAATATAATTATAGCTATTTTTTTTTTTTTTGCTGGGAAAATTTCACAGTATGCTTATGCTTTATCCGTAGTCACACAAAATTGGAATAATAATTCATTAAAGGCGAAGACCATGACCTAAACCACATTTATCACCGTTTAGAATGCATTGACCAACACAACACTTCTCAGGCTATGTCATTAAAACGGACCTGCAGATCCCACTTTTCAATGGTGCATTTTTCACCCTCACCATGCCAGTGTACACATTATAAATCCGTCTTGGTTGACAAAATTGACAGATTGCTAAGAATAGTGTTCATCTTTTTCAGATTACTTTGCATGAAAATAGTTGTTTGATCCATCTGCTAGAATAAAATTAAATTACCTACCTCTTTTATAACAGTAGCTTGAGGAAATGGCATCATTTTGATAATGGGAAGGTCCTTGTTTGATAAGATAGTGTAGTTTTTTGAGGAAACAGTTCAAAGGCAATTCCATCATTTGTAAACACCATCTTCATAACACTGGAGCTGTTATTGCTGTCCAATTCAGCTAAATTACATTGTTCTATGCCTGGTTCCTGGCAGCTCAAGGTTTTTTCTTAATTTTTAATATAAAACGTGGAAAGAGAATTACTTTTTAATGACACAGGCCAACTGTATGTGCAAAAGCTTTGAAATCATTCCAACAAATGCAGGTTCCAATTGGCCTCGTGATGTAAACCTTTTTGTATTCAAGGCAATTTGATGGACCCAACATTCACTGTATGAGTTTTAGTTAGATCAAAGGTTGGTAAATTACACTCCTGCTGTTTTTAGGTCCGTATGAGAGATCTGGCAGCCCTGGGAAAAGTCGAAGTGTTTATGGTTGGGTTTTCTGGCTAGCCCTAGTGCTTGAACAAAAGCATTACGGTCATTGTTCACTGTACTCTCCTGTGCCTGAAACGCGTCAGCACCCTCCACATGGGTTATGGCACTCAGGCAGCAAGGTGGGCACGCAGCACGGCAGCCAAAACCCTGTGGGTACCCATGGTGATGCCAGAGAGCAACCTGTACCTTCACCTTTACAGGTTAGGAGACCAAAGTGCACAGAAGTTGAGGGACTGCTGCTTAGTTTAGGTGAAGTTGGAAAGCCAGTGTTCCACTTTGTGAGCCCACATTAATTCCACTAGATACCATTGGTTATCCAGTCCCATCAAACATCACCACTTCCCAGTGATGGAGGCTGAATAACAGATTTCGTGTACTCTTAAAGAGAAAGAAGCATGTAAACACACACATTGGATTAATTGGAGAGTAATGCCGTGACAAAACTAGTAGGAGTGTGAAGAGTGAAGAGGTCAACTCAATTCAGGAAGGTCAGTATAGGCTTCACCAAAAACTCAACGCCTGTGCTGAGTTTGAGGGAATGCTAGTTATCTAACAAACCAGATGGGGCAGAATTCTTATTACCAAGAAAGAGAAGAAACGTGGGTTAGAGCAAGAAAGAACACACCTTCTGTAAGCTTCCCTTGGCTCCATGCTTCGAACAGCAGAAATGAAAGGAAGAGCCCAGCAATGTTTTGTACATCAGATAGTCCTGCCCTCACACTGGCCTCCAGGACACAGGCAGGGGTCACGGAGTGCTCCCTGTTAAGAGGAAGATCAATGGGCTGGCCCTGCAGCCTCATAGTTAAGGAAATAGGATTCCACATGGCTGATCATGGTTTGAATGCTGGTCCCTATGACTTGAAAAGCATGATCTGCGTGTGTGTGTGTGTGTGTGTGTGTGTGTGTGTGTGCACCCCAAACCCTCTGGGACAGACGAATGGAGAAGAGACTGCAGTGTGATCATACCCGATTTGAGTAGTACTTTGCTCCTCTTTGTCTCTCTGTCTCTGGCAATTGGATCAGCTCCACTGCCTATTAGTAAAGATGCGGAGCAATTGGCGATGGCACCTAGATACGCTTGGGGAACCACTCCTCTGCGCTCTCAGGCCATGGGTATCAGGCGGAGAAGAACTTACCTGCAGACATTAGTGAAGGCAAAGCTTGAGCCTTGGCTGATTAGAATCACAGCAGCTGATTCTGAAAAACTACCTGATCCAGGTTGGCTGGGTTGAAGTTAGCAAAGTCAGCTCTGAGTCTTTGTAAATCTTGGAAAAGAAATGCTTCTCTTTTTTTGCATTGGTAAAAGAGAAGCTGGCACTATCTGTGGTTATTGGGATCGCACCATGAGAAAATCTTTATAAAAAGAAAGCTCTCACAGAGTTCTAGGTGACGAGAGTTGGAAAGGCAGGTTGTTTGGCCTGCACCGGGTGCCCAGGAGCCTGCCCTGACATGCCCTGGTCAGGCGGGAAGTTTATACGTTCCCTTTTCCTTCAAGCCAGTCGGTGGCTCTTTCTTTACAACTAGAAGACTCTTGACTAGAAGTAGATCATGTTTTGCCTTTTCTTTTCCAGTATGTAAAACTAACCTAGAATGTGTATGAGAACACATCTATGTATTACATTTCCTTTTTCTTTGGGCACAAGACTTGGGGTGGGAAGATACTATTATTATTATTATTTGTGGAGGGCACTGCACACGGAAGCCATCTTGAGCTATCTGCCATCTTGAGCTATCCACTATCTTGGAAACCATTAGGCTTCACTTCCTCACTGAGCAAACCGTCTCTCAGAAATCATGTGACCAACCGTTCTCCCCGGAAGTGGTTGGGTTTCTAGGCAATGGGAGAGATCCACCCACATCAATGATTGGTTCATGCTGTTCTATCTCATTTGCATTTCGGGCAACCAATTGGTGCCCACCAGCTGTATATAACTCGCCATTTCTCCTCAATAAACGGAAGTAGATGGAAGAAGATGACTTGATCAGCACCTCCTATTGTGTGTGCTTCGTCCCATCTCTCACTCCTTCCCCAGGTAACCTGTTCGACTGTCCCGCAGGTCGGGACAATTATTATTTTGCTGTTTCATAAGTTAAGTACTTAAAAATACTCCTTTTAAAAATACATGAGATAAACTATCACATGCTAAAACAATTTCGGCTGCGACCTCACTTCTGGGGCAAAATCGAAAGTTAACAACGAATGTGACCACTGAGTTAAGCTACAAAGGCACCATCTCACAGACTGAATGGTGGCCAGCTATCACGTAGCAGCTGAGCTAGGGAATGAGCAGGACTAGGGCGTCACGTGGCACTGGCTGGGCCTTCGCTGTGGTCTTCCCGGTTTTAGAGCTGTAAGTGATGGAGCGAAGTTTGAACCCAGACAATCTGGCTACTCGGTATCTCTCAACAGCAATATCGTTCTTCCTAAATGTCCTAGAATATGTTGTTATTTGATACTATCGAGTCTGAAATCTTCCTCTGGTGTGAAATACTCTCTTCGCATCCCACGTTACTACTCCCTTCCCCAGTATTTTTACGGTCCAACACACCCTCAGTGCATTTTCCACAATGTCTTAAGCAACATTTTCAAAATACTACCCGACATGTTATAGTATTAGGTTAAACCACACGAAACTGCTAATATTTGACCACTTTGGACCGAAGTGGCAATTTGAAATGTTTGCTTCGACTCTCTCTGAGTTCTGCGAAGATTACTATGATTATATTGTTCCTACTGAGGGGAGACCTCCCTCGGTGTGCAATTCTTTTCTGTTTTTAAATCTTTTTCATCTCTAAAGCCTAGCAGGGTGTCTTGTACAAAGCATATGTTCACCAGATGATTACAGAATTTAAAAATAAATGAAGATACAGAGAAATGCAGAAGTAGAGAGACAGATGAGGTGACAAAATGGAGATGATGGAACACGACACTTTATTTGAGGGCTCCAAAGTAGCACCTATATCTATCGTTGTGTGATTCAGCTAGATTCTGAAGAACAGGCCTCGGTATTGCTCACAAATGCATCTTTCCATGCTCTTGGAGGGCTAAAGGCACCCCAAGTCTGTTGATTTAGTAATATATACCCCACTTTGATCCCCCAGTATAAAGCCAGGCTGAACAGTACAGGTCCAAAAGGAGCAGCAATTCTGAGTGGTTGGAAAACAGATTTTTATGCAATTGGACTCCAGTCACTCCTTCAAAATGCAAACTGATGTGCTTCTTAGTCTGATGAATGCTTGGAAAGTGCACTTGAGATCAAAGAGAGGGGGGCAGTGAGAGGAAGGCTGCAGTAGAAGGCTTTCAGGAGGAAGGTAGCCCTGCAGAGCGGTGTCCCAGCTCCCGTCGAACACTCTGTCTCTGAAAATCAGCCCTGCAAAATACTGCATGTGGCTGACCTAACTAGGCATGTTAAAGATGATGTGAGCCAGCACCAACAATTGTGTCTTGTGCATTTTTCGCAAATGTAAGTGTAATGCTGGAGAGGGTTAAGAGTGAGGATGATTGGGAACCAGCAGTTAGCGTAATGGCTATGTCGTTGGACTCCCACGTAGTCGACCGCAGTTCGCGTCCCGGACCCGGTGGCTTAGAACTCACGCTGGGCGCATGTGCATGCGTGCCCAAGATCCCGAGAGGAGAATGGAGGAGAAGGGATTGCGGCGTGACCATCCCCCCTGGGGGGTGATTTCTCGCTTTCTGTCTCTCTGTCTCTCTCTATCTGTCTGGCGAGCGCAC
>NW_006160006.1:4141135-4145543 GCF_000334495.1 Tupaia belangeri chinensis | reverse complement strand
GAGTGCACGCCCCCGATAGCAAAAAAAAAAAAAAAAAAAAAAAGAAAGAGTGAGGATGATTGATACCATGGGCAGGTGGCATTTTGAGTTCTTAGGCTTGGACTTGTGAACATAATAGCTCATGGACATGTCTGTGCAGTGTGTCGTAGGTGCTCAGTGGGTAACATCTTATCCACCTGAGTTCGGTACTGCGCACATTTTCTTATTCAACTTTCCTGTATAAATTCGAATATCATTCCTCCCTTCCTCACTACCCCCAAGTGTTTACGAAGGTCATTCTTTTCTATCTTTTGAATTCAAAGCCACTCCTTCCTTCAATACTCTTGATGTAATATTTTCGCCTTCATCTCTAAAAATGTTATAACATTTTTCTTCACTGACTTCTAAGCCTGGACCATGCTTCTGTCTCCACTTATCTTAAAAATAAATTTGCATAAATTTATTACCTTTTAGGGATAAGAATTTGCTAAAGACTTGTCCTTGGTCGGCTTAACTTTCTCATCATGTACTACAGCCTTAACAGTCGCAATCCCGGCTTCAACCTCCTTCCTGCTTTTCATCTACTACACTGAAAGCTCCAGAGGAAAGGAGAGGTAGCGAATGGAGAGAAGTCCCAGAGAAAAGGAGAGATAGCTAATGGAGTGAAGTTCAGAGAATGTAAGAAGTAATTGAAGCAAAGGAACTTGGTTCAAGTAAGCCTTGAAAAGGGGGATGTGCCAGACCAGCAAGTTTTGTCATGGTTACGTCACTAGACTCCTATGAAGTCAACCACGGCCTGAGTCCCAGACCCAGTGGCTTAAACTCACAGCAGGCACATGTGTGCACATGCCGCAAACCCCAAGAGAATGGAGTAGAAGGGACTGTGGCGTGATCACCCTGGCCCCCCAGGGAGTGATTTCTCACTTTCTGTCTCCCTGTCTCTCTGGTGAGCACATGTTCCCTACAGCAAAAATCTCTCTCAAGAAAAGAAAAGAAAAGAAAAGAAAAGAAAAGAAAAGAAAAGAAAAGAAAAAAGAAAAGAAAAAAAAAGAAAAGGGGGAAGCGCTGTTGACGTCATGGGACACCATCTGAAGGGCAGAACGAGGGGAGTGCCTTGGCCATGCTGTGCCCAGGTAAGAGTATTGCCAGCCAATCTGTAGGGACACTGTATTGGAAAACTACTGTAGAGGGTACGCTCTCTGGAAGACCCCGTGAAGAGAAGACCAAAGATTTGGTGTTCACAAGAAATTCATGAACTACTTTGTATCACCCAGGAAGGAAAGGTGATTAGCACAGTAACAAAAAGTGTGACTTTTTTAAAAAGTATGTTTACTTACCTCTTTCATGAGAGAGATAAAGAGACACAGAGACAGAGAGACAGGCACTCCCAATAATGTCTTCATGCCACTGCCCAGTCTCAGCTATCAAAAACAGATGCTACCGCTGAGAAGAACACTAGCTCCTTTATAGCTGAGAAGACTTCCATATTGTAGGCAAAGGTAGTAACCTGTAACCCAGGGCCGTCAAATGGCATAGCAGTTATGTCACTGGGCTCCCACATGGCCAACCACGGTATGAGTACCAGACTCAGCGACTTGAAACTCATGCCAGGCATGTGGGCATAGGTCCCCAAAGTCCCAGGAGGAGAATGGAGGAGAAGCGACTATGGCATGGCCATCCACCCTGGAGGGTGATTTTTCACTTTCCCTCTATTTCCACCTCTCTCTCCAGTGAGCACATGTGCCCCAAGACAAAAACCTCTACAAAATAATAATAATAATAATCTGTAACCTGTAACCCAAAGAAATAAGACTTGAAATTAAGCAGACTTGACTACAGGTTTTAACTGATTTCATAGTTTTTTTTTCTTTTTTTTCCCCAGTGCCAGGTAAAATAAATCAAGGCAAATAAAATTTACTTCCTAAATTCTGTTCTTTATTATGATTTTTCAACCAATGTTATTTATTTAGAAATCATTTAGATATTCAATGATTTATCTGTTAACTCAATTTCACGTCAGCCCAAGAGGTAAGACAAGGCTTATCACAATACAGTTCAATTCTAGTGATTACAAATTTTATTTTTCATAATTGTAAACATTATGCTACAGTTAGCTTATTCAATCAGTAAAGCTGTTTACACTTGGAAAAAACAGACCCAAACAGAATAACATATATGCCTGTTTTATACTTAGCATTGACACATCAGAATATGTGGATTTTTTTCATTGGATCAAAACCGTTAAATGAATCATATTTGGTACAGATTGAATGCTTTAATCACATTAGCTTGGAATCTTAAAATGTTTTGAGTTAGTTTTTGTAAGAAAATAAATTTTAGATCCAATGTATTTCTTAAAAAGTTTAATGTCTTTATTTTTTGAGACATTAGGAATATTTGATTTCTAAAAGCACTAATTTGTCTTTATAAGTCCATCAAAATAAAATTCCTTTAAGTGACATATATATAGTCTAATTTATTAATATCTTCCAAGGTAGGAGCATATTTGATACTAATTTCATTTTAACAAGAAATAAAGGCTTTTCTACATGACAGACGATACATGTATAGTTTACAACTTCAGTTTATACTTTTAGCCAGAGATCAAGAGGCAGAAACAAAGAAGCTCACTGGTTCAGATGTCAAAGAGCTGTTCTTATTCCTGGTGAGCCCAACTTTTTAATTGTTTGAGATCCAATAAGGCAAATAGAAAGCACGCAGAAGACTAGCAGGCCATATTTATCCTAGTCTCTGACCCGACAGAGAAGGTATCTCTGTATTTATTAACCCCTTTCAGATATGGCCAGGTGTGACATCGACAGCCAGTGTCACCACATGCAGCCTACTAGTAGTCAAGAGCTCTGCACTTGGCATAATCCTATGCTGTCACTGACTTGTCTTGTTTCTGTCACAGGGAGTGTGCACTCACTGGAGAGAGACAGAGAGAAAGAGAAAAATCACTCCTCCAAGGGGATGGCCACGCCACAATCCTTTCTTCTCCATTCTCCTTTCAGAATTTTGGCACGTGCACCCATGTGCCCAGTGTGATTTTCAAGCTGCCAGGTCTGGGACTCACACCATGGTTGGCCATGTGGGATTCAGTGCCTTAACCACCATGCCACCTACCAGTCCCCAATTCTTAAGGATTTTTTTTAGCAAGAGGTTCTGCATTTTTATTTTGCATTGGCCTGTCAAATTATGTGGTCAGTTCTGTTTTATTTTTTCAGAATGTCTAGTCAATGCTCAGATGTTTATTCTGTTATATTAGCCTTAGGGTCAATCTGTTTTCTCCCTCATTCCAAGCACCCTACCCCACTTTACCTACTCCCCTCACTTGCTTCTGGTAGTCTATCTGACTCATTCATTTTAATTGGACAAGGATTGACATTTTTCTGATTTTGAGCCTTTATTTGTGTTTTGGCATTTATTCAGATCTTGACTTCAGTAAAATTATATACATTCTTGCAAACAGCTTCTGCCTTTATTGTTAAAGCAGGTATTTACACTTTATCCATACAAGGTTCTTACAAATTGCCACTAGAACAGCAAGTTAAAATGCTGTCAGAGCCTGGTGCCCAGAAGTTTGTGAAACAGACTTAAGGTATTGGGTGGGTGGAAAGGAACCAGATGGATGCAATTGCCTTTAAGTGACTCAATTCAAATTAATTGTTGGAGAAAAAGGAAGTAAAACCTTGGTCTCTGTACTTGGTGACCTTTAAGGCACAGACTCATCCCCTGGGCATCTCTGTCTGGGATAAATGGGCCTTGTTTAAATAAACCACTGGTCTCAAAAAGCTTTTCTTAACATACTTTCAGGAAATTTTAAATTTCAACCAATTTTTTTCATTGTTATTTTAAGAGCATAGCTTCTGTCATTATTAACATTGACTTTTACAATAAAATTGTTATTTTTATTATATCTACTGGAATTAGAATGACATAGCAATTCTGAGAAAGATAAGTTAATTCCAACTCAAAGAAATAAACTCTCTAAAGTTCAGGGCACTGTGCCCTAGATAGTCCTAGATTTCGAGAGGGATACATTTGGTCATGCACCTGCACTTAAGATATCTGCTATTAAGAAGGCAATTTCTATCTAACTTGTGGAAATTAGCACCAAAAACAACAGAAGGTATTGAGCTGAATGTAAATGTAGGCTATATTACTGATTGTCTTTTTAATGCTCTATTTATACAAAAGAATCTACCATATACTGAGGTTAGGTTAATTCAAATCTAGTAAGCACACGGTGGGAGTGCACAATATGCACGAATGTCAGAATGTCAGGATAAATGGAAAAGCAGTGTATTAGTAAGCAGAGGGGGAGTCATACACAGAAGTGGAGAAATGAATGGGGATATGCGTTATCCAGGAATTTTGTCACACATCAAAATAAACATGGCTCTTGTGAATCTAAACACATTGTAGG